>NC_051238.1:6926621-6939121 GCF_015220715.1 Pygocentrus nattereri | reverse complement strand
TCGCTCTAACCGTGCTGGTAGTTCACCACATCACAGGTTTTTCACAAACACTATCACTCCGCTGAGACGCCGTTGCTAAGCAACGACTCTGACAGCTGTAGGAGACGCTCAAGCCATATAAACGTTTTTACTTCTTACTTTGGACACTGTTAAGATCACATTTGACCGACAGCCGATTTGGTCCGACTCTGGAGATGAGACGACACTAAATTCCCAAACGGTCAGTCGGTCTGTGTGGAGCTGGAGAGCGAACTGCTGGCTGAGCAGCAAGTGGGCGGAGCTCATTACTCTGACGTAGCAACAAGCTGCTGGTTAAGGAGCTATAATCTGGTGAAGGAACTGAACATTAAAACATATTAAACGCGTTCACAGCCCAGTTTATTATCTTCTTACTGTATTTATTTAACTCCCAAGGAAAAAACATCACGGCCGTGACTTGGTTGCAGATCAACACAGCCGTGCTATTATTTCGCGATAACACACGACCTCTCGGGTTCTACTGCTTAAACATCACCCAGAAATATACTGAGAGTCCATGAGGTAGATATCATTTTCTAGCTTGTTATCTTGAGATAATGAGTTAATTATCTTATCATCTCAGGACTACAAAGTTGTTTTAACATAACAAATTAGTTATCTAGTTATCTCAAGATGACAAAGTTGTTTTCTTGAGATAACGAGTTAATTATCTTGTGGTTTCAAGACAACAAAGTAGCTATCTTGAAATCACAAGATAATTAACTTGTTCTCTCCAGAAAATTATAACAAGTGCTTGTGGCCTCTTTGGACTTCCACAGAAATGTAATAACTTGTAATAAAACCCAAGAATGCAATAAAAAGTCTAAAGAGATGCAGTAATTTTTCAATAATAATGAGAAACCGTATCATATGGGGAATAATTACAGTTTTGGCGCAATCATACATAACACTTTACTGCATTATTGGAGTTCATCTTATTTATTCATTATTTATTTATTTTTATTAAAGTTATGTAACACTTGTACGGCCGTTGCCAAAGTTCTCCTACAGTGCTGTCCTGCATTCTGCAAAATGTAGCATATGAACAAAAAACGAGTTACATCATCCTGAAAAAAATGATCGACCAGAAAATGTATAAATTCCCAATAATTCCTGATAATCAATGTTAGTTTAGACATTGTATTACACTATTTAGCCAGTTATTACATTATTATTGGGGTTTATACATGTTTTGGCCAAGTTAAGTGCAAAGTATTACTACATTTCAGAGATTTACTGGAAAATTATTACTTTATTGGGCTCTACAAGAGCGATTATTTTACCAAGGCAAGACTGATCATGCTGAAGACCAGAAAACGACATGCTGTGTACAGTTTTACTGCAAATACTCACCATGCAAGTTTGACATTTTCTGCTGTAAAAGTGTTTTTTCTGGATCTTCGTTCGTGATAGTCAGCACTGCCCTCAGTTTTACAGATCTTACAGGAAATCTCATTTTAGACGATGTAAAAAAAAAAAAAAAAAGTGTTCCCATATTTTTGACTGAGTCGAGCATATCCCTGTAGAGCTCAGAGAGAGCATAAACACTGTAATGACAGTCAATTGCTAACAACATTCATTGCTAATGATGTGAGAGGTGTTGCAGCTCTAATAGCTACTATAAATGCTATGAATCCTTTCTGCTGATACTGATATAATCCTGATACCGTGATGCATCCCTATGTTTAAGAGGTACGCAATATGGCCCTGGTTATTTCTGATGCTGTATGATAGACGTTCACACTCTTAAAGTAAAGTACGCTCTCCCACTAAAGCTTCCTCATCAGCCTGAGAAAAACTTGATTCCAATAGATGAAGAAGGCAACGCTGTGGTGGGGAAAAATTGAGCACTGTTACCACACACTGAGTCACTCCTGCCACACTGAGTACCCCCCACCCCCCCACACGTACAATCCATCATTCTGAAAGAATGAGTACTCGGCTAAAACCATCAACTTTTTGTGACCTGAGCACTCAAACCCACAAAGACCAGCTCAGCTTCTCTCACTCAGTGTGAGAGAGCTGGTGGACGAAATGCTTTCCTTCCCCAAAGGACGATATTAGAGCTGCTCAGTGAGTGAAAAAAATCCCTCAAACAGAAAAACACAGGAAGACACAACGGAAATGAAACAAAACTATGAGTAACTCACTGGAAATCAAACCACTAATTAGAATGCATTTATTTATTTATTGTTTTATTTGACTACAAACATACATACTTAATAATAATAATAATAATAATAATAATTTGCCTTGATTTCCAGCATGTTTTATATATATATATTTGTTGTATTTATCTCTGAGTTGTTTTGAAGCCATAAGACAGGTCAAGTGACACTCGTTCCTCTCTGACCCGGACAAGATCGGTTGATGCAATATTTATTTATTTATCAAAATAATACATTTGTTAAAAAATAAATAATGTTTTATTTCATCCGAGTTGTTCTCTTCTTTTGATTTGCCACTTTCGTACACTCTATTTCTCAGACTTCATCTCAGACTGCCTCAGACTTTGTCTCAGACTCTATTTCAGATCAGAGAGTATAGCAAACTGTGTCTCAGGCTATCTCAGAGTCTAAAATGAAGGGAGACACAGTCTGTCTCAGACTTGGTCTCAGACTGCCTCAGACTTTGTCTCAGACTCAGGTCAGAGTACAGCAAACTGTGTCTCAGGCTATCTGTGTCTCAGGCTGAGGCTATAAAATGTCTCAAACATCAGCGTTTCACACTTTATTTTATTCTCTATTTAGATTTGGTCTCAGACTGCCTCAGACGTTGTCTTAGACTCTATCTCAGACTGTGCACAATCTATGTTAAACTGTGTATTAGACATGGTTTCAGAGTCTGCCTCAAACTGCATCTCAGACTTGGTTTCAGACTTTGTCTAAGACTCAATTTCACAATTTGTCTAAGACTGTGTCTCAGACTTGATCTCAGATCAAGTCTCTTGATCTCAGATCAAGTCTCAGTCAGTATCGCAGACTGTCTCAAACTCGATCTCAGGCCGTCCCTGAGACTGTGTCTCAGGCTGTCTCAGATTCTGCCTCAGACTTGGAGCCTGTCTGAGACTGTATTTCAGACTTTGCCTCAAACTCTATCTTAGGTCGTCTGTGACTGTCCAAGACTGTCTCTGGCTCTATCTTAGAACCTGTCTCAGGCTGTATCTGAGACTCTGCTTCAGACGTGGTTTCAGACTTTATTTCAGACTCAATTTCAAAATTTGTCTCCGACTTTGTCTCAGACTTGATCTCGGCCCAAGCCTCAGTCAGTATTGCAGACCGTGTCTCAGAATGTATCACAGACTCGATCTCTGTGATATGAAACTCTGTATCATATTTTCTTGGACTGAGTCTGTATTCCAGGATTTGTCTCATACTCTATCTTAGGCTGTCCCTGACTGTCCAAGACTGTGTCTCAGGCTCTGTCTCAAGCTTTATCTCATTCTCTGTCTCAGGCTCAAATCTCAGACGGTGTCTCAGCCTCTCCGTCAGGCTCTTTACTAAGCTGCACTGGGACGTCTGCTCATGAGCTGCTTCCCAGCACGGCTGCTAACTGCCAGCCTACACCCTTTTATACAGCACTGTAAATTTTAACACATCTCCCAGGCTGCCAGAGCAACCTACGCTCATTTAAAATGATTTACCGCATTAGGACTTGGCTCTGCTTAATTCTCTCCACCTCTTTCTTTCTCCTCGGTCTCTCTCCCTCTTCCTCTCTTTCTCTTTCTGCCATTAAAGCTGGCTCTCTCCTGCTCTGCTGTCTGTAGTTCTAGCAGTTCAGCTCCTCTTAAAAAGGTCATGCAGGCCCAGGCTAAGAGCACAGCTAAACACCCGGAGCGTGTAAGGAAGGAGATGACTCAGCGGGTTTTATTTCTCAGAAGGGCGAACCAGAGCATCCTCTGTGATTTGCACAGAAGCGTTAAACACATGTCCGTCTACCAACTGCCATTCAGCGTACCTGGGATTCTCCGCACTCCGCAGCGGTGGTTCCAAGTACTGTATTTTTACACACCAGCAACGAGACACTTCTCAGAATGCCTTTTCCTTATTTTGCATCTTGCACGGTGACCGTTGCTTAAAAAAGCCATCACTCAAAACAAAGGCTACGTTCATATGACAAAGTTGAAGTGGAACAAATTCGATTTTTTGCCTAAATGTGGAACAAATCAGATTTTTTTTGTTTACATCAAAGTCACAATTCAGTATTACTACAAAAGGGGTGGAAGACTAGGACCATTCCTGAGGCCTGAATAGACAGGGATTGCACCTTTATATGTGATTCCTGAGCTCACTGACAGATTAGTCCATGCTTCGTTATTAAATAACAACTACAGACTAGTTTTGTATACGATGCCAACAGCAAACCACGTTGCAATCTTGCTTTCCAGTAATTCCCCTCTCTAAATAATCAGTGGTTTAGCCCGTCTGTAAGAAGAACAAGAGTTTCGTTTTTATTTCAAAAGATGATGCCATCAAAAAATGCAAATCAGGCTTTTTAAAAACAAGCAGGTGAAGCAGAAGGAGGTCCAGTGCCTGCTATGTTTACTAAGGACACTCCATAGCTTCTCTGTAGAGTCTCTATATATATTTTGTCAGAGTAACGTACAAATTAAAACCAGAATACATCCATTATTCCACCACTCATTCTCATGATCTATAGCTGGATTAATGAGCATGTTTGTGGGCTTTGAATGATGTATGTGTCCTACACTAGTTATAGATCAGCAGCAGATAGGTTTGGTTTGACAGCGAAGATGCCAAGCTTTAGAGACACATTTTAAAGAATGGTGTCATGATTTTGTCATGTTTTAATGTTGTGACAGGTTCTGCTAAGTGAGGTGAGGCAAAAGGCTCATGGAGGAAATTTCAGGGGGCCCAAAATACTGCCAGCTCCCCTGTCTGGGTGCCGTAAATCAATACTTTAAAGGCACCAACCAGCCATGTCAATCAAACCAAATTTCAACGTATACATAGTCACTCTTAGGATCCGAAAGCCAATAGGCACGCTCGCTCCAAAATCTAGGCTGTCTACATTGCGTGCCGCATGCATGTTTTTAACATCAGCTTTCCTTAGTAGGCCCAAACCCAATTCACCTCTGGCCCCTAGCCTTATCCCTCCATTTTGAGCGTTCAAGTCCAGGGGTAAGGTGTAATGATTTTTGTTGAGCTAGAGGGTAGGGCGAAGTGTTAGGGCTCCATTACCCTCCAGACAGAGGTTTTTCAGACTCTAAACAGAGTGTTGGGAGAAAAAAAGAAAAAACGGCAAGATGGCTGAGCAAGACACCAAATAAAAAAAAATTCTCTATTAAAAATGATGGCATCCATCGTTTTATCTTAAGTTTAATGTTGTTTCTATGTATTACCTTTTTCTTTATAACAAGTGTAAATAATCGCATCGCTACTAGTATGTCGATGTCTAGCTGGCTAGCTAAATTTCCCATTCCACCTTAAATGGTGCAGCAGTTACATTCTGGCACCTCGAGCATCAGTACTGCTACCATTTAAGGTGGAACAGGAAAATTCCATCAAGAAGCTGGCGAATAGCTGGCTTCAGTTTCAGATCACTGAAGAATTATGTATGTAGGGGTGTGATAATGAATAATAATGAATAATGCCTTGAAGGCGTATGATGCCCTAGATGTAACTAAAGCCCAGCAGTGAGGAGCTGAACTTTCCCCTCCTCTGCTGTCACTGCAGACGGGCAGGGTCGCCCACAGAGCAGCGCCAGTAGCTGTTAATGAAGTGACGCTCTTTTTATTTGAGGCTCCCATCTCTAAAGGATCACTAACCCATATAACTCAGTTCCAAGGGGCAAGACGACACAAGGGGTAGGAGTAAACATAAAAATGGAATTGGGCATTAATCTCAAGTCTGTTGTGGTCAGTAAATATATCCACTTCTATCAACACTCATTTCTGGTTTAAGCCATTCTCTTTGTAATTTAAATAGAAGGTATCGCCCGGGAATCAGTATTTAAGTAAAGGTGTCGGACCTGAGAGGTAACAATATTGAAAATTGCTCTAATAATAACATATATGAGTCACTTCCAAAGCAAAACCTAAACCACCAAAGTAGAAAGATTGGATCAAATAATCAAAACCGAGAGACAATGCAGCCAAAAACTCGCACAGTGGCCAGCTGGGCCGAGGCTATGATGCTAACTCACCTCTCTCCTGCACGAAGTAGGCCAGGTACAGGTCCAGCTCTTTGACGGAAACGCTGATGTGGTGCGGCTGCACGCACAGGATGTGGTTGGAGCACTGGCCTCCTTTCACCAGCCGCTCGCCGTCCGTGCTCTCCAGGGGAATGCCCTTGAAGAGGATGACCATCACCAGGTCCAGCCTCCACACTTTGTCCGCCTGCCTGAGGCAGTCGATCCGCCTCATCTTGCCTTTCTGGTCCGGATTGGACAGGACGCAGCATGGCGGCTTCTTGCCCGTAATGGACAGCACAAAGTCCTCGCGGCACTCGGGCCGGATGTCCTTCCGAAGTTTGGCCAAGAGGCGCGAGGCCCATTTCTGCTTGACCTCGGGCTTCTCACCCAGCAGCTCGTCCTTGACGGCGCGCTCCTCATCCTTGGTCATGCGTTTCTCGTGCTTCTTGAAGTATTTGCGCTTGCGCGCCTGCAGGTTGAACCAGGTGTAGGCGAAGGCGCGGACGTGCGGGAGCAGCGCCTCGATGAACGGATGGAACTCGTCCTGAGGGAAGGGAAGGAAGAGAGAGATGAATTTAGGAGAGAAACATGATCACACGCCCATTAAGCACTGACAAACCCTAACTGGGCAAGCCTGACTGAAGCATAAGGAATTCATAACAAAAATGAGCCAGCGATCCTGAACGATCCTCATCACACACGAAAGGTGGTGAAGCCCTCAGGAGTCAGTTATCGTCAGAAATCAAATGAAGTATTGTGTAAATTCATGCTTATTTTTTCTCACAAGAAGCAGAGATTCTGTTAGGAGTGCAGATTCTAAACTTTTAATGTGTGCCACATTTATGTACACAAGCAGTAGATACATGGCGCAATACTCATTTTAAATTTCTTATACTGATAATAAAACCCTGAGCGTCATCTACTATCTGGGACTTTTTCTTTAAAAAGCTGATGATCACCTTCCACTACACATTTGAAAACATTCGTTTTGCACCTACTCGAGAAAGTGAGAACCAACAGAACCACAATGAGCAACTTTATTGCCATTTTGGTCATTGTATGCCATTCTAAAGCATCTAAACTTGTGGTGGTACTACTTTAAAATAAAGACCACCTTTACAAAGGTTTTATAAACAGTTTTACAATATTTTGTTAACGTTATTAGGCAGGTCATAAACACTTCATTAATAGTCAATAATAAGCAGTTATAACACTTTAATAAATAGGGAAACAGTGAACAGCTGCTATATCTTATAAAAATTAATATGTGATGAAGCTGACAGGTTTAATGCAGACTGATGAAGAAGACAAAGTAAGATCAGTAAATATCAAAATCTGCAGTTTAAACAAGAGTTCACTTGACAGGTTACTGCATTTTACATTTACGGCATTTGGCTGACGCTCTTATCCAGAGCGACTTACAATTTGATGAGTTTATACAGGTAGGAGAAGGCAGTGTTAGGAGTCTTGCCCAAGGACTTTTACTGGTATAGTGTAGGGAGGTTAGCCAAGCAGGGGATTGAACCCCAGTCTACAGTGTAGAAGGCAGAGGTGTTAACCACTACACTAACCAACTATACTGCTGCCCTTTTTATTTGTGTTGTACATGCTTATTAAGGATTTTAAGGTCTTTAAGCCCTAATGAACAACCATAAATAAACTCACTTTAAACCATTCATGAACCATTTATGAAGGTAGTCTTGTTTTAAAGTGGCAGAGTAACTTAATGGCTAATATGAACGAGTTACTGCACGGCTCTGCACTCACACGATGACAAGAATGAGTGTGAAAATATGAACAAAAAAGGTCTAAATTTATTTATTTACTACTTGTGGTGAAAAGACTAGCATAAAGGCTAACTGTGTTACCATTAGCTTCCGTATTAGCTTAGCTTAGCAAACTGGTTACAGAGCAATAATTCCAAAGGCTGCAATCGACACAACAACAAACCGACCCTGGCTTACATTCTGGTGCACTCACACATGAAGCAATAGTGCTTAGTGATTTTATCTTTACCTGGAAGAGTAAAGAGTAAAAGACAACGTCCCGTTGGGCCAACAATGGGCCAAAACCAGGAGGCTGGACCAGCGTGCTACGGAAAAAGGTACTATTCCAGTTTTCTGGTGCTAATGCATGTTTGTGCAGTGGGGAAAAAAGTAGTCCATCACGCTGAAACTACTCAAACACTGTCTGATAAGTCTACTTGCGCGTCTCTAATGATGATAAACCCTTCAGTTACAGTCGTCGCCACACTTAACAACAGTGTGCTTTAAACCGATGGTAATTACTTCTCCCTTGTTCAAACAAGCAAAGAAACGGATTCTAAACTTTCAATCCACACCTTTTCTCATCTACCGCCTCTCTCAGTCTTTGTGGAAAGTTTTGACAGGCTTGCTTTCCATTTCTCAGCATTTTGATATTAAAGCAATGGAAAGAAAGTCAAATGTCAGTAGAGAAAGGTATGTAAATGTAATTAATGATATAATTACATTTAAAGTATTACAAAAACGTTAATTAAATATACAGCGGAACCCTCTGGCCTAGGAGCCAAACAGACCGCATTCACAAGAAATGGAACAAAAAGAAATAATACAGCAAAAATAATTAACACTTGTCAAAACCTTCCTTTCTTTCTTTGGATTAGATCTTGCTGTTCCATCTAGCTTCTTTGGTTTTGAGACTTGGGTGCACTGTTCAAGATTTTACTGTAAAATTACTGTAAATTAGTGGCTAGTAGTTGCATTAATAACAGTAAAATAACAAACAACAACTACATACTGTGACTCCAGTCACCTGGAACACAAGATTACTGTAATGTAGATGTACATTTACAGTAATAAGCTGCACTTAAATATTGTAACCTCATTATTTTTACACAACTGAAAAATTAATGCAACTTGCTAGACTCAAATTTACTATAAACTTACATCTGATAAAAGACAGTTCATTTGACCAGGTCTATAAAGATCTACACTTTTTATTTAGAATGAAAGATAAAACATAAATATAAAAAAATCAAGCAGAAAATAAAATAAGCAAAATAAGTACCAAAAATATTATCAATTCATATATTTATACACCATGTTTTGCACTGATATGTTCACAGAAATGCTCAGTTTAACGCTACTTATAATTTTTTAACCACGACCAAAAACTCTCATCTGGCAACTCCAATAAATAACAGAATATTTTGTGAAAAGCTACACCAAAACTCTCCATTACTGTCATATCCCACAATGCTGTGTGGTACAGCTCCACATCAACAGTACAGTAATTTGGCATTAGTTGATTTAACAACAAAATGATGAGAACAGTATTTTACTGCAAACGATATGGCAAAAACATCACGATATTTAAAAATGATACATAATATCTACAATAGAATGATACTGAGCTTTTCTGTGACTTGCAAACAAGAAATACAGTGAATTTTTAAAATGATTTAAGCATTAACAGAAGGAAAAATCAAAGAACTAATCGGATAAATTCAGATGATGTCATAACGTGGAGACACCTAATCAGCTACTAGGCAGTTTATTGTCGTTTACAGGCTCTTTTTAGTTGGTCTGAATGAGGCTTTGTATGATCCACGCGACTGTTCAGTGCCCTAGAATGACCAACCACACTCACTATGTACAGTCGTATGCAAATGTTTATGCATTTTGGGTCAAATTACATCACTGCTGTCGGAACAAAACCTCATGTCTCCATTTTTATTGTTTTTTCAGTTTTTGGGATAATTTGAAAAGGACGGTTCCCCTTTACATCGGGTGTAAATTTCATGAAGAATGGGCCAAAAGAGACGGCCCAAAATGACTTGGACAAACATCTGGTTCCCTTGACTTACATTAAAAGTAAAGCAGGTTTTTTCCTTCTCCTGAAAAATGAACACTGACATATATATATGCACCATATAATGCATATCGTCTGCAAAGGTCCACGTCGAAAATCGACAAAATGTAGTAGGATGGGGGTGCTCAAACTTTTGCATATGACTGTACTTGACTGTACTGTAAAAGAGCATCACTATTCGCTTACACCTTGCCATACTGCCCACCCTTTCTGAGAACGCTACCATGCTCAACCAAACACAGCGTTTTATCGTATGGAATGGAATCTACCACTCGCTGTTCAGCCCTTCGGTGGCATTAAACCTCTACAGAGAGCATAAAGCTCACACCGAACACAGCAACACAGCATCCTCACTGAGCGACACATGGACCCACGGTGACAGATTAACGGCTGGCAGGTGTCCAGAGGCCTACAGCTCCAACAGTCAAAATACAGACAGAAGAATTACCCCCAGACCACAGTGGACATTCCACACATTACACACTTCAGCCATCATTCACCAGGAAACACTGACATATGCAGTCATTATGGTTTAAATTGAACATAATCATATAGCCATAATAATTGGACATAATCATCCAGACAACATAAGCTCATCTGTGCTCTTATACACTGTATTAGGGATGTGTATGTGTACTCGATTACTCGGTGAACCGATCCAAGAGAAGCATTAATATATTACACACTGTGCCACGACTAAACGGGAGTGCCTTAACGTGAGCACGTTGTATGAACGTGTTGTTTAAGACGGGACTGAGAAGGCAGAGACAGTGTGGATGTAACTAGGCTAACTGCTCCAGGTGCCATTAGCTGGAACTAAAAACAATGAAAACGGTACTTTTCTGTTTTAAAGTTATCTCGGCAAACTATCATGCAGGCACGTCATCCACTGAGGATGGAAAACATCATGTAGAAGTCCAGGAGTCGCCATCTACCTCTGTACCAGTCAGCTTAGAGTTAGCATTAGCTCATCTAAAGGGGCAGCTTCTAGTATTGATTCAAAAATAAGGACCTGAGTTTGATTCCGAGTAACTACTATAATTTATTCAGTATTTACTAAGATTTATTCAGCATCTACTGTTTCAGTAACTAGTATAAATGAATTAATATCTAACATGAATTATCCAGTAACCACTATGAATTATTCAGTAACCACTATGAATTATTCAGTAACTACTATGAATTATTCAGTAACTACTATGAATTATTCAGTATTTACTATGAATTATTCAGCATCTACTGAGAATTATTCTATAACTACTACAAATTATTCAGTATTTATTATAAATTATTCAGTAACTACTATGAATTATTCAGTATTTACTATGAATTATTCACTAACTACTATGAATTATTCAGCATCTACTGTTTCAGTAACTAGTATAAATTAATTAATATCTAACATGAATTACCCAGTAACTACTGAGAATTATTCTGTAACTACTACAAATTATTCAGTATCTACTATGAAACTAAGGTGTAGGTTCTGTAGTTATGAGAGTAAGGAACTGAAATGTGGACCCACATTCAGACCCTCGGGGTGTATTGAGTCGATTACTGAGAGCACTTCTTAACTTTTGAAAAAGATGAAATCCTAACTGTTCCTCCACCGAACTTTGGAAGCAGCAGCTTTTTTGGGTGAACACTGCAGAGCTCTTCCGCGGATGTTGTCGAACGGACACACGCTTCTCTGTGCACAGGAGGCTTTTCAGTAAAACATCACAAAGCCACAGAACTTCATTGGCCCAGCGCAAGCACAGCCAGTCATCATTTATCCAATTATGTTTTGTTGACTATTTTCCCTCTTAGTGGTAACTTTCAACAACAATACACATCTGTGTGCCTCCCAGGCTGCTGGCGACCACAGTGCCCTAACTGTTTAGAGCGTGTTCATTCTGCAGCCTTTCGTTTGGTCTTGATAATCACTTCCATGCTTTTGCATTGCTACAGACCGTATGCCAGCGCTGGGCTTGCAGCGCAAAACAGTGATAAAAAAACAAAAAAAAACAAAAGCAGTTGTGCACGGTGCAAAGATGCAAATGTAGCCTGTGTGTGTTTGTATTTGTGCATGCATGTGTGGCTAACGCAGCCTGTGTGTACATAACAGTCATAACAAGAGCCGAGCTATGAGTAGAGCAGAACCTCTAAAAAAGCACACCTATTGTTATGGTTTTTATTGAATGGGTGGGGTTTGCATCTGATATGAAAATTCTGAGGCTGATGCATATTTTAAGGTAGCTGATCATAAAACTTCATACTGGCTGATATAATTTCACTTTTATATCGCTGCTGTCGGAAGAAAACCTTGTATCTCCAAAATAGTAACTTTACAAGAGAAGGAAAAAACCTTTCCATCCATTCATCACGAAATTTACACACAATATACAGAGCAAGATAAACGCAATAAGGGGAGAGAGACACGGATACAGTGAGAGACAGAGACAAGGACAGAGAGAGAGTGAATGAACAAGAGACAG
>NC_051238.1:6886621-6924121 GCF_015220715.1 Pygocentrus nattereri | reverse complement strand
CAGTATAATACTACTCAACTCAACACAGTACAATGCAGTATAATACTACACAACTCAACACAGTACAATGCAGTATAATACTACACAACTCAACACAGAACAATACTGTATAATACTACTCAACTCAACACAGTACAATGCAGTATAATACTACACAACTCAACACAGTACAATGCAGTATAATACTACTCAACTCAACACAGTACAATGCAGTATAATACTACTCAACTCAACACAGTACAATGCAGTATAATACTACACAACTCAACACAGTACAATGCAGTATAATACTACTCAACTCAACACAGTACAATGCAGTATAATACTACACAACTCAACACAGTACAATGCAGCACAATACTACACAACTCAACACAGTACAATACTACACAACTCAACACAGTACAATACTACACAATTCAACACAGTACAATACTACACAACTCAACACAGTACAATACTACACAATTCAACACAGTACAATACTACACAACTCAACACAGTACAATACTACACAATTCAACACAGTACAATACTACACAACACAGTACAATACTACACAATTCAACACAGTACAATACTACACAACTCAACACAGCACAATACTACACAACTCAACACAGTACAATACTACACAATTCAACACAGTACAATACTACACAACTCAACACAGTACAATACTACACAGCTCAACACAGTACAATACTACACAAGTCAACACATTATAATACTACACAACTTAATACAGTACAACACAGTACAATGCAGTATAATACTACACAATTCAACACAGTACAATATTACACAAGTCAACACAGTATAGCACAACAAGAGACAGTGTAACACAATACAGTTCGACCCAACCCAAGACTCAGCACAACACAGTGGAACACAGTACAACACAACATGACTCAACAAAACACAATACAGCACAACGCAGCACGTAACACAGCAACAGTTCATCAGAAAACAACACTAAACACCACACAACACTATCAACTCCACACAGAGCGCAGAGCACAGAGCCAGCGTCCTGCCTTTCACCTCACTGCCCTCAGTCCACCCCACACCTCATCACAGGGACCGCATGTGTGAGCTGATGTGTGGCTATAAAGATGCCACCTCTGCTAATAAACACAGTGTAACAGCTCGTACGCTCTTCAAAAGAAACCCATTTGACCCTCATTCTCGCTTTTACACTGAGTTTTCTCAACAGTCTACAGCATCGGGCAGGACAGCCCACCAAGCATTCCTCCTACTTTAACATTACAGACGGCACAACACAGTGTTTTCTTTTCCCATATGATCCTGAAAACTTGCGTATTAACCAACACCGATCTTGGTCTGACCTTTTTTACTGAAAGTTTTAAAATGAGCTGCTCTACATTTAAATGAAACTCACATTGTTCAATCAAATAGATTTTCCTGTTACACAAGAGTTTAATGGTCTGGAATCAATGATATGGATTTATGGGCGGGTGGATGGATTGGATGGGTGGGTGGATGGGTGCGTGAGTTTTGGGTGGATGGGTGGGTGAATGGGGTTGTGGATGTGTTTGTGGGTGCGTGGGGTTGTGGATGGGTGTGTGAGTATTGGGTGGATGGGTGGGTGGGTGGGTTTGGATGGATGGCTGAGTTTGGATGGATGGCTGGGTTTGTGGATGGGTGGGTAGTTGGGATTTTGGATGGGTGAGTGGATGGGTTTTGGGTGGATGGATGAATGGATGGATGGATGGATGGATGGATGGATGGGTGGGTGGATGGATGGATGGATGGATGGATGGATGGATGGATGGATGGATGGATGGATGGATGGGCTGCTACAGAGCTGCAACGTGACCGGTTGAACTTATACAAAAATGAATATCCATAATGTGTCCTATTTTAAAAGTTATACAATTTTCAATAAATGTATAATTAGAGTTTATTATTTATCCATGAATGTGGTCTAGTTGCTTCCAAAATGTCTAATTATACCTTTCGGTCTAGTTTAGAGAGTTTAAATCTGCATTGTTTATGATCTCATCATATATTAAATAACTAAAATGGCTTTTAGACAGTAAAGCATATTCTTTCCTTATATCTATAAATGCTGGCTGAAAAAGGCCGTATACAATTTTAGAATAAGTATAATCACACAAGCAAGTCTATAAGTGAACTTAAAGCAGTTTGAGGACAGTTTGTGATGCTCTAGCTCTGCAGTTAGCATGGTGCTTTAAGTTTCCATTACTTTTTAGCTACATTAGTCTTGTAGCTCCAAAGAAGCAAACTTCAGACACCAAACATGTCCTGCCTGACTGACTACATTTGTGGAGAAAACTGATTTTTTGTTGCCAAACTGGCTTTAACAGGTTCTGAGAGGACGGGTTTTGGAGAGAGAGAAAGAGACGGAGGAGCAGGAAACTGAATTACACATCTATTTTTACGCAAGAGCAACAGCAGGGCATAACGTGTTTTTATTTCCAGTTATTTTAACAGTTTGGACAGGCTGGACAGGTTCAAAGCAATCAGCTCAGGGGTAATTGGGTGGTTGGAGAGAACGCTGTCCCGGCCTGAACACAGAACCTGTACAGAATCCCCGTCTGTAATCACGGCCGGAAGAGCCGCACAGGCAGCTCAGCTACAGTTACTGTACAAACTCTCCTACAGCTTTACTGAAAAAGAGATGGAGGGAGAGAGAGAGGAGAGAGAGAGAGTAAAGAAAAACAAAAGCGAGAGAGTAAGCAAGTCTGAGAAAAAGAAACAAAAAAGAAAGAGAGACGGGAAATCAAGAGAGAAAAAAGAGCAAGTAGAGAGAGAAAGAGAAAGAAAAAGAAAAAAGTGAGGGAGTAAGCAAGTGAGAATAAGAAACAAGAGAGAGAAAAGAGAAACAGAAAAGAGAGATGGTAAGAGAAAGAGAAAAGACATGCATTAAGCGAAAGAGAGAAAGTAGGAAAGACAAAGAGAAAGAAAGACAGAACTGATAGAAAGAAATCAAAAAAAAGAAAGAGAGAGAAAAAAGAAACAGGAACGTGAGAGAGTAAGCAAGTGAGAATAAGAAATAAAAAATGGAGAGAGAGAGAAAAGAGAGCAAAAGAGAGAAAACAATAGGGAGATAAGAGGGGCAGTAAGAGAAAGAAAAAGAGAAGACAAACAGAAAGAGAAACGCGAGAAAGAGAAAAGATAGTAAGAAGTAATAAATTGGGAGAAAAAAAACTATGAAAGAATAACAGAAGGAGGAGAGCATGAGAGAGAGAGAGAAAGAGGAGAGCGTGAGCGAGAGCAAGAGAGAACTGGAAAAGAAAAACAAAAAGTGAGAGAGTAAGCAAGGCTGAGAAAAAGAAAGAATAAGAGAGAAAGAAAAGCAGAAAGAAAAGAAAGAAGAAGAGAGAGTCAAAAGAGAGCTAATAAGAAAAGAGATGGAGACAAAGAGAGAACCGAGAAAAAAAGAAAAGTGAGAAAGCAAGCAAGTGAGAACAAGAAAAGAAAGAAGAGAGAGAAACAGAAAAGAGACAGTAAGAGAAAGAGAGAAGAGAGAGAAAAAAGAAAAGATAGAGAGAAGAGAGAGGCAGCAAAAGAAAGAGAAAACAGAGAGAGAAAAGCAAGAAAGAGCTTGTAAGAAGTAATAAATTGAGAGAAAACAGTCAAAGAATTACACAGTAGGAGAGAGAGAGAAGAGAGAGAGGGAGAAAGAGAGAGAGAGACACTGATGGAAACCAGGGATCCGGTCTGGAAAGGGGACAGACAGACGAGGGGCCAAAAGACTGACGCCATCTGCTGAAGTCGTCGCCGTGCTTATGACAAAACGTATTCAAAGCTAAAATAGGGGGTCCTCCGCTTCTCCGTCCTCCGCTGAACAAAACAGCGGCGCCGCTGCTTAGTGATGCTGATGTGTAACCCGGCTGTTCTAGAGCCAGAACGTGACTAAAGACGCTCCATCAGCAATCAGCAATCAGGACGGTGACAGACGAGCTCGAACAGCAGAGCGCGAGGGCCATTTAAAACCTCTCGCTGCCCAGTTCCGTCAGAGGCCGCGGGGAAATCAAGGCTGCTGGAGCGGAGCGGGAGTTTACAGGCAGGCCTGCTTCCCTGCAGATGGCCGAGTGCGTACGTTCTCCCGGTTCTGAGGGATAGAGTTGCTCTCATTACGCTCAGTCCAGCCCCAGCAAACCCCACAACCACTCCTCTGGTGAAAATAAACACTCATTAGATTTTCCTCCTCAAACCAAACTGCCGAGAGCACTCCGAGTTCAGCCCTGGCCCGGCCAGGCCTTAATAGCGGAATTTGCATACCGCTGGAGTTAGACCATCTTCTGCAGAAAGAGGAAAACTGGAAGGGGCCGATCCATGACCCCACCCACAGATGTGCTTCTTTGTAACAGCTATAAGGTCGGATGAGTTTTACAGAATGTTCAATTCAACCCAGCAAAGCATGTGATTTATGCAGAACTGAGTCGTTCCGTGAAAAGAGAGCCCAAAACATCTGACGTAATGTTTACAGAGCGAAAGCGCTAATAAGTGCTTTTCACACTGCAGTAGAGTCTAAATCAGAAAGACATGAACACATAACATCATTTAGAACCCACCTGTCAAACGTAAGGCCTGCGGGGCAAATCAGGCCCGTGACACAATCCTACCCGGCCGCAAAAGCTTTTTTATTTTCCATTAATATCAGCTCGTTTCCCATTGTGGGGCACTACAGTCCCCAGAATGCACTGCAACCTAATGCGCTCCGACTCCTCTACCCCAACATCAGTCTATGGCACAGTGGTGACACCTCAGTTCTACACAAATTCGGCGTAATTCCACACCAGTCATGTCACCAAACACACCAGCTGCATTTCAGCTGCAGGTCGACCAACATAAACACTCAACGTCAGTCCAGCAGCTCAGAACCTGAGCCCAAGTCTAAACGAACTTGCAGTACAATGTGCAGGAGCATTATTTCTTAAAGCAAACTGACATCATCTGCCAACACAGTGAGATAACTAGACTTGACAAAATGACTTAAATCAAGCTCAAATAGGTGCATAATAAATTATAATAAGCTTGCAACAAATAAGTTAATAACTTAAGCTTATAACATTTTCAACATTAGACGTATCAACTAGATTTAAGATTATTTTACTTGCCAAGATAAAGTTTTTCAACGTTTTACAGTTTTCGCGCAGATTCGTTTATCTCACTGCAATACCCAGCATGCATCACACCAACACATCACACCGTCACTGCAAATCTAGCTTCAACAAATCCAGACTGCTATCCTAGTCTGATCTATAGGCTAATATAATAATAATAATAATAATAATAATATTAATAAATTAGCCAAGCTAGCATTAGTGCACCTCGACCGTTGAACTAAATCATAAAGAAAGAAGCAAATCTAACTTTATTCATCATAAAAATGGAAACCAGACGGTTTTAACCCTTTTAGGTAGAGAACAGAAGCCAAACTGAGTTGAAGGGTCCAGCCAGCCAGCTAACTTCAGCTTTGAGCTTGTGGTTCTCGTTTGACGAGTCATTTCTGTTGTTTGATTAATCCAATGCCTCCGTTGTAGTGATATTCTGATAAATGACCTCAGTTTTGCGGCTGGAATAAGAGATTTGTTCTCCTACACTTAGAAAAGATGTATTTTCAAGGCTTCTTTATTAACGAAAATGGTTCTCTATAGAAATATGAACACTCACAGAATGATTAAAGGGTTCTCTGCATTGTGAAAATGCTTCTCAGATAGAACCAAAATGCGCTCTAGATGGTTCGATACAGCACCACTTTGAAAATGGTTCTATATAGTACCAAAAAGGGTTCTTCTATTGTTACGATGTCAAGCTTGTTACCCTTTTTGGTGCTACATAGAACCCTTTTTCAAAATGGTGCTAAATCGAACCATCTAGAGCACACGCTCCATCAAATTGACGAACCTTGTAACCATGCAAAGAACTCTTTATTCATACAATGGGTTCTGTTTTATGGTTCTATACAGAACCATTTATTTACTTAAGAACTCTTAAAGAAACATGCTTTTTCAGTGTGTAGCAGTAACGTTAGCGATCTGCCGTCGTTCTACATTCACCAACTGACAGAAAAAAAAAAAACACAATCAAACAATCCACAAAAATTCACCCCAAAGCAGTTGTGGTTTTCCGTGCACCTTCAAGATACATCATCAGAACACAAGTCTTTAAACTCTGCAGCTGCAGGATGCCAGAAAGCATGTTTTCAACAGATTCAGCGATGGGTACAATGAGCGCGCTTACATGCACTCAATGATCTGATCATAATCGGATTTCTGCAGTTATCTGATTATTGGTCATGTAAACACCACACTTCGATCTAGAAATCTGATTAAGAAATCCGATAAAGAGCCTGGACTTCAGCTCAGTAATCAAATTTCTCAGTGCATGTGAACTCTTACTCTGATTCTTTCCTATTTCTCCGTCTGCGCATGCACGAGATCAGACTGCAAAACACTTCTGGAGTGATGATGAAACCGACTACATGCTTGACGAAATGAACGATTTAAATATTCTTCATCTTCTAGATGACGTTTGTTCATATTGTCAGTTAAGGGGAGCGATAAGCTGCGGCTTATGTTTTATGTTACGCTTACATCAGGTCTTCGTTTGAGTTTATTGGCTAGTTACAACGTAGAAATCTGATTACTGTCTGACTTACGTAGCCCCGGAGTTTCCCCATCATCTGATTACTCAAGTGCATATGAGCATGTTGATAGGATTACCGACAAAGTCTGACTTTTTGCAGTTATCGGATTATTAAGTGAATGTAAACGCCCACTGTTGGGCTTTGGTGGGAGTGTTCCTCTAACTGCCCCTGGGATTTTTCACCAGGCAAACTCTATTCGCAACTGGGCTGACCGTGGCTAGAGGGCTAATTCAGATCTCTGTCCAGTTTCAAAGAGCTTTAATGTTTTCATAATCCCCCCTCCCCCCGCCCCCCACCCCCCCACTCGGCCCCTGCCCCACTCTTCACTCAGTCCAACTTCCATCTGTTTAAACCAACTTTTACAGGCAGCAGAGGAACAACCACACAAACCTCACTGCCTCTCTCTCTCTCTCTCTCTCTCTTTCTCTCTCTGTCCCCCCCACCTCTCTCTCCATTCGTGCATAACCCATGGGTAACCCATCACCCAGCGTAATGACTCAGAGAGAGAGAGATCGAGGAAGATCAGGTTGAAAAGGTGAGAGTCTACGTTGAGCTGAAACTGCTGTTGTGTCTTTGAGGAACATTAAGATGTGAAAACCTCCCAAAGAAGTTCTGAAGCTGATTCTCTCCCTCTTCTCTCCTCCCTCTTTTCTTCTCTCCCTCTTATTTAACTCTTGTTTTTTCTCTTCTCTTTATTGCTTCTCTTTTTCTTTCTTTTCTCTTCGTCTATCACTTTTCTTGCTCTCTTGCGGCCAACACTTCTTCTTTCTTCTCTCACTCTTTCAGTTTTCTATCTCACACTTTCTCTTTTCTCCATCTTCTCTTTCTCTTTTCTATCTTACACTTTCTCTTTTCTCCATCTTCTCTCTTTCACGTCTGTCTCTTACTTGCTCATTACTCCATCTTCTCTTTTATCTCCCTTTTCTTTCTGTTCTCCATCCATATTTTCCATCTCTTACTTTCTCTTTTCCTTGTGTTCTCTATCTCCTTCTCTTTTCTATCTCTCCCTTACTTTATCCCCCCCCCTCCCCTCTCTCTCTCTCTCTCTCTCTCTGGCTGTGCTTCACTTTGCTCTTTTCCTGTGCTGGTTTCTCTGACCGGTGCTGAGGTCAGGCTGTAATGCTGAGGGCTGTAGGGGTGAGACTGATCCACACAGCTGATGGATGGGCCTCAGAGGGGTGTATGGGTTGTAGATCAGTGCTGACTGGCTGCCTGTGATGAAACCTGAATGCTGTGAGAGGTTATAGTTGCAACTGTGGAGTCCAGCAGAGCTGACCTTAAAATACCTGGAAACGCCACCACATACATAAAAACACACCGAGACACGAGGAGAGAGAGAGAGAGGCAAAAGAAAAGAAAGTAAGAAAAACGAGAGTGCGAGCGGCAAGAGAATGTGAGAAAGAGTAGAAAGAGAAAGAGAGAGAAGAAAAGAGGGAAGATACAGGAGACACAAGCAAGAATGAGTGAGAGACAAAGAAACGATAAAAGAGACAAAATCAAAGACAAGAAAGAGAAAGAGAGAGGGAGAAGGAAGAAACAAAGAAAGAAAAACAGACCGTGCAAGAGAATGTGAGAAAAGAAGTAAAAGAGTGAAAGGGGAAGAAGAAAAGAAAGAAGAGAGAGGAGAAAAGCAAGAGGATTGAGTGAGAGACGAGACAAGAACAAAGATGAGAGAAAGAAGAAGACACAGAGACAAGATGAAGGAGAAAAAGTGGGAGAAGATAAAGACAAAAAAGGAGAAAGGAGAGAAAGAAGGTGCAAGAGAAGAATGTGAGAGAGAAATAGAAAGACAAGAAAGAAAGTTAAAGAAAGAAAAAGAAGACAGGGAAAAGAGAGAGAAGAGAGTAAAAGAGAAAGAAAAAGAGAGGGAAAAAGTAAAGGAGAGAGAGAGAGAGAGAGAGAGAGAGAGAGAGAGAGAGCATACACTAACACTGAATGGAAGCCTGGCCTGAACTCACTCTCCCATTCTTCCTTTCTTCTTTTTCTTCACTCTCTCTCTCTTTCTCTCTCTCTCTCTCTCTCTCTCTCTCTCTCTGCAGTAGAGCTGCGGAGCGTCCCGGCAGTAATCGAATCATTTTGTTATTGCAGAAATGGAAATGTGTTTTTATTCCTCTCGGTTGCCAGGATACGGTTTTTATTATGGCTAACAGAGAGAGCGGGATTTCTTTTTCTTTCGTGCTGATTTTTTTCACACCAGATCCTCGTGCAGCATGTGTGGGGGGGTGATGGTGGTGGGAGGGGGGGGGGGGGGGGGGGGGGTACTTGGCAGGTCAAGAGGATGACTGAATGGGGGAGATGCGGTCACACACACACACACACACACACACACACACACACAAACACACACACACACACACAGAGCGTTTCCACGGTTACCCGCCGGTCGCCAGCACGTGTCGCAGTCGGAGCTTTTCCCGGCTGCTTTCCCAAAAACTTTCTCCGCAGGAACACGGCGAGGAAAGACTGACTTCAGTGCTCAAAAATGTGGCTTTCATTCCGAGTCACATCATTAACAATCAAAATAACTTTGCAGACATTTCAAAACTGCAATTTGTAGCGAGAACCACGTTAACCGTTCCATTAAGGAACCACAAAAAAAGAGCCTCTGTGTTTTTCCTTTTTATTATATGATTATTATTGTACGATTTTGCTTGGCCTGTTAGAACAGCAGGAAAAGCTGGACACTTGCACTGCTGTTTTACATCCAGGGGATCCTCCAAGCTTTAAAGTGATAGTTTGGCAAAAAGACCTGACAGCAAAGTACAGTCAATCAGTCCAGACATGTTTGGGGTCTAAAGTTTGCTTCTGTAGTTTTGCGCTGAAGTTACATAACACGTAATGGAAGTTAATAGCCCACCAATTAGCTAAAGGGATTGGGATGGTTTGGAATATGTGTTGGGAATATGTCCTCAGAATATAGAAATTAAGTATCTTTATTCGGCCCAATTTATATTACCAACTTACAAAAGGTTCTGGGTGGAGCCTCTCTCTCTCTCTCTCTCTCTCTGTCTCTCTCTCTCTCTCTCTCTCTGTCTCTCTCTCTCTCTCTCTCTGTCTCTCTCTCTCTCTCTCTCTCTCTCTCTCTCTCTCTCTGTCTCTCTCTCTCTCTCTCTCTCTCTCTCTCTCTCTATTTTTTTTATCATTTTTCCCTCACTGTTACTTGGTGTTTCTTATCCCTCTTTCCATTTCCTGCTCTCTCTATCTCTCTCCCTCTCTCGCTCTCTTTTTCCCTCTCTCTCCTTTCTCTCTCTTTCCCTCTCTCTCCCTTTCTCTCTCTCTTGCTCTCTTTTTCCCTCTCTCTCTCCCTCTCTTTCTCTTTCCCTCTCTCTCTCTTTCTCTTTCCCTCTCTCTCTCTCTTTCCCTCTCTTTCTCTCTCTCTCGCTCTTTTTCCCTCTCTCTCTCTCCCTCTCTCCGTCCCTCTCTCTCCCTTTCTCTCTCTCCGTCTCTCTTTCCCTCTCTCTCTCGCTCTCTCTTTCCCTCTCCCTCTCTTTCCCTCTCTGTCTCCCTCTCTCCCTCTTTCTCTCTCTCCCTTTCTCTCTCTCTCGCTCTCTTTTTCCCTCTCTTTCTCTCTTTCCCTCTCTCTCTCTCTCTTTCCCTCTCTCTCTCTCTCTCTTTCCCTCTCTCTCTCTTTCTTTTTCCCTCTCTCTCTCTCTCTCCCTTTCTCTCTCTCTCTCTCTCTCTCTCTCTCTCTCTCTCTCTCTCTCTCTCTCTCTCTCTCTCTCTCTCTCTCTCTCTCTCTCTTTCCCTCTCTCTGCTGGTAATGTACTATTGAACCAGCAGGCCTCCTCTGTTCCGAGTAATGGATTCCACTCCAAAGCTCTGCAGCCAGCTCCGGCTTCAGAACACCCAGTTATTCGACTCACAACAGAAATGACCGGCGGGCAGAGAAGCTGTGAGTAATCCCCACCAGAGCTGCACACGTACGGGCAGAAGAGCGCTCAGCCAGGGACAGAGACGGGCTCCGTTCTCACTGCACGAAGTGAAATGATCTTAAATCTAGTCTAACTCTATACGTTTTATACTTGTGTTAAGGTCTATTAGAAAATGAAATTCTCTCACTATATTGGTAGATAATTGTCTTGCTTCAGGCTAAATTATCTGTCAATACGGTGAGATCATTTCACTTATTAAACTACTTAAAATGTAAAAATGTCTGGAAATAAATGAATAATCTTCCTACAACCATCTCCAAATGAGAAGTGTAGACTAGGTTTAAGATGATTTCACTCGTGAATATATCATTTCTTGCAGTGATTAAAATGATAGTTTGGCTAAAATCAATTGCACCGTTTTCCCCCCTTTTGCCCTGAAATTAAAGCCATCAGCCAAGATGTTTTACATCTGACATTTACTTCTTTACTTTTGGGCTGGAGCTACGAGGCTAATGTAGCCAACTAGTGATGTAAGCTCAGACCCACATACTGTTTTACAGTGCTGTGTAAAAGTCTTAAAGGGAAATTCCACCGATTTTTCAAAATTTCTGCATAATTTAATCGCTGAAATGTGAAGTCACTCAGAGCGGTTTGGTCTGACATGGTTCACTGTAGAGAAACTTGCAGACTCAGATTTCTTTACAGTGGAGCCAGGGGTCACAGTGTCTACAGTGCAAATGTAATATCCAAAATGACCAGTGAACCCATTTGTGCCGTCTGAGTTTTTAAATGTAATGTTGATGATGGTAAACTGGTCATAAATCTAAAAATGATGTTTTCTTTCAGGACAATTTCGCCTCACACAATGCATGTTCCTTTCCAACCATGAATGGATTTGAAAAATATAAGTTTATAAGCCAAAACCCTAAAATATTGCAAAAAATGTCTTAGGCATCAGGAAAATCACAACCGTTTCATGTAATAGTTTTCTAGGAGGGAGCTTTTAGGGGGGCTGTCTGCTTCCTATCACCAGCACTGTGAATTCTGACCTCCTGTGCTTCTTTACAACAGAGCATTTCACACTAAACCGCTCTGAATGAGTTTGTTTACATCTTAAAGCTTTAATTATGCTGAAATTGAGATAAATTGGTGGAATTCCCCTTTAAAGCCCTTGCATTCAGGTGAGATGCTGGAGAAGTAACTGTATTTCTGTATATATAGTGTGAACATGCAAAGCTATCTGCACTATAATTACAGTCATTCAGTGAATAACAGAATAACCCCTTCAAAACAGAGTGGACCGCGTGGGTTAGCGGTCAGGCCGTCTTCTTGTCTGCTTCCACCACGCTATCTGTAGGTCTGAGGTTCTGTATCAGAGCGGAAAATTCTGCCTGCGTTGGCCCGAATGCATGCGTGTGTCAGGGTTACTGGAATGCTCCCAGAGGAAAGGTAAAGCTCCCTGAATGCAAAGTGGGTCAAAGGGGATGTTCTGTTGACTTCCCAAAATGAGTCATGCAGCCTTTCTCTCTCTCGCTCTCTCTCTCTCTCTCTCTCTCTCTCTCTCTCTCATTCTCATTCTCTCTGTCTATGTCTCACTCTCACCTCTACAACCGCTGAATCAGCCTTCAGTCGCTCAGTGTTACAATGAAGAGAGAGAACGAGAGAGAGAAAGATAAAGAGAGCAGACAGCAAGAGAAGGTGAGAGAGGGAGAGAAAGAGAGAGGGAGGGGGAAAGAGAAGTGATAGAGGATAAGAAACAGAAGGAGAGAGAGAGAGAAAGAGGGAGAGAGAAGTGATAGAGGTTAAAAACAAAGAGGGAGAAAGAAGTGATGGAGGGTAAGAAACAGAAGGAGGAAACAAAGGCAGAGAGAAAGAGAAATGGAAAGAGAAAGCGGTGTGGAGCGCAGACTGCAGCGTGTGGGTTAGCTCGATGCTCCCGCTCTCACACTTCCTGTTTCTCTTTCCCACATTTTTCCCTGCAGTATGTTAATTCCAGGATACGAACGCCTCCGTGATCTCGGTATGAATGTTCGTCTCCACGGTGATTTTGGTCCCAAAAGAACCTCAGTGCTTTTATTTTCTTGTGCTCAACAGTTCAGTGAGCTGTGAGGAACCAGGCTACAGTTCATAACGTCCTTAAACTCCTCGGGACCACCGGTGGTTCCAAAACGCTCTTCGTCATGTTCTTCATCACTTTCATATTCCATAAGCTCCATTCAGAAGCTGGGCGTCGTGTGAGGCTGTAGCTCTTCTCTCCAGTCTAACAGACGGTGATGTCATTTTAAACCCTTATAATAAAAGAAGCTGAACTTTGTTTTTCTACTGAAAGTCGAGCCGTTTTCCACAAATCTGGGCTCTAAACTATAAACAGACGGCGCCTCTTCAGTGATCTGCTCTGGAAACATCACTTTTATAAAATAACACAAAGAGCGTCGGAGATTTTTGGCTCTCAGCAGTAAACTGTGAGCATGTAGTGATATGTGGAGATCATAAAACACACGTTCTGTTCATTTGAGGGGAGATTTTACAACAAATAAATAAATAAATAAAATTTTAATGTCCATTTATTTCATGCAGTTACTGAAACATTTGCCTTAGGATCTGGTCGTGTGAATTCAGATGGATAAACCAAAATATACCTATGAGCATAAAAGGTTAAACAGACAGTTCAGAAAAAACTGAATGTACATAATAATCCCTTTAGATCAAGGGCCAATCCCACTTCACCCCTCGCCCCTACCACTTAGCCTTACCCCTCTGTTTTGTGTGTTGACATCTAGAGGTAGGGTGTCCCGGTTTTTGTTGAGATGGAGCGGGAGGGCGAAGTGTTAGGGCTCCATGGTCCTCCACACAGAGGTTTGTCACAGTCACACTCCAAACAGAGTGATATGAGAAAAAAGATAAACCGGCAAGACGGCTACGCGAGCGACCAAAGAACCCACAAATGTGAGAATTTTCTCTGTTAAAATTACAACAACCACTGTTTTGTCTTAGTTTAATGTCATTTCAGTGTATTATGGTCCTTTTCTTCATAACAAGCATTAAAAACCACTAATAGTATGCTAACGTCTCGGTAGCTAGCTAGCTAACTTTCCCGTTCCACCTTAAAGCCAGCAGTTCTGATGCCTGAAGCGCCAAAATGTAACTGCTGCTCCATTTAAGGTGGAACGGGACAATTCAAACGAGAATCTGGAGAATATCTGACTCCTGATTCATATCACTGAAGAATTAGGGGTGGGTGATTATAAATAATGGCCCCCCTCTTTGAAGGCATATGAAGTCCAGCAGTGAGGAGCTGAACTTTCCCCTCCTCTGCTGTCACTGCAGACGGGCAGGGCAGAGCTACAGAGCAGCGCCAGTAGCTGTTAATGAAGTGATGCTCTTTTTATTTGAGGGTCTCCTTCTGTAGAGGAAGATTTCAACCACTACCCTTTGTAACTCGGTTCCAAGGGGTTAGGGTGACACTCGAAAACAAGGGTAGGGGTAAAAAGCAGCAATGGGAAGCTGGTGAATATCAAAACACTATTATCAAATGTTTTATGATTGTTATGAAGAAAAAGGAGTAGAATTCTTTGAAATGACATTAAACTGAGATAATACAGTGGTTATCATCAATTTTAGCTGAGAAAATCCTCACATGTGGGGGTTCTTTGGTCGCTCATGCAACGACGTTGCTGGGTTTTTTTTCTCACAACACTGTCTCTGAAAACCCTCCCTTTGGAAGGTCATGTAGTCGTAACACTTCACCCCACCCCTCTATCTCAACAAGAATCAGGACACGCTACACCTAGACCTGAACGCACAATACGGAGGGGTAAGGGCTAAGTGGTAGCAACAAAGGGTGAAATGGTATTGGCCCTTTAGGTTGATGTGATTAAAGGCAGAACTTGGAGGTGTGGAAGTGCAGCGCCCGGACAGTCTGTGACGCGCACATAACAAAAACACACATGGATGAGCGAGAAATGCCAGGTTCGGTCAGGAGTCACAACCCAAATGTTAAGAACACACATTTTGTCCTTTCGACAAAGATCAAACCACCTTGGGAGCCACAACATTTACTGCCCAGTCTGTCTCAGTGTGTGTGAATGTCTTAACTAAAGACATTAAAAAAAATATGGAGGACAGCGAGGACTTACTTCGCTCTGCTTTAAGCTTTAGCTATAGCTGCCTTCCTCCCCTTTCCAACAGGAAAACTCTCCTCAAATGATGAACAGTTTCTTGTAAAACGGGAAAATTCGAAAGAGAAGCTGACGTTTTCACAACTTTTATCGCAGATGAGTGGCAGCAGCGTCTAATGTGCTCCAAACAAGAGCAGTGAATGAGAGCCTTGCAGTTCACTCGCCACATCACTTCCATTTGTTTCATTAATACCAGATATTGGAAGTAAATTCATTACAGATCATTACACTTTGCTTTAAAAGTACCAAGTTGTCACACAGTGAGAAAAAAGAAAACCTGTATGGAAAGAAAGATGCTTGAAGATGCATCAATAATCATTTTATAATCGCATCACAGCCTCTGAATTGTAATCAACTCGAATCGTGAGGTGCCAAGACATTCCCATCAAATTATGGATAATATATCCAGGCGAAGTACTTGTTTTCAGATTTCCCACGGAGAACGGTGGGAATGAAAGGAATCGCCCTTCATCAAAGTCTGACAACATACAGAACAGCTGTCAATCAACAGCCACCTCTAATTACGATAAACAGCCGTACTCATGCCAGATAAATGCACCTGTCCCATTAGCATATGAAATAGCTCCAGCCTCCCATTGATGGAAAGGAGAAAAGAGAAAAACAGAGAAGGTTTGTTTACTGAAGATTAGAAACAAAGGAGGATCAGCATAATGAAGTCCCTCTCAATCTAACCAAACAATTAGCACTACACATCTCCGGCCTTCTCAGCTCTGTCGGTAAAACACTGCTCTCATGTTTGGTGGCGCTGGGGTGGGGTATGAAGTGGGATTTGCTAACGTGGGAAAGGAAGCTCTGAGGTAAGAGGGCCCTGCTTTAACCTCAACCTTCAAAACAGAGAGATGCCTTAGCGTCAGGTTTTTTTAACCCTCCTTTAACCCTTAGACTGTCTTTACACTGTGACACGTTCAAGCAACTTTACTTGCTTGAAATCAGCGTGGTACTAAATTGCGCATGAGTTGCATTAAATAAAGCATCCTGCAACTCATTTAAAGCTCAATCGCAACAGTTGCGAGCACGGTGTGAAACAAGTTTCATGAAATCATGCAAATGATGAGTTACTGGGTGGGTGAAAAGGAGACCCCCTCAAATGGCTCAAGGTTGGTTACAAACACAAGTTCCTGAAAAAAAAATCCATCTGTCCATCAGTTTTTTCTTTATTCTGCTGTTATCATGATTCATTTGGGATCCAAATGATGAAAAATACCACAGAAGTGGAAACAGAGACACTCTACTTGACGAACTTATGCTAGTAAGTGGCTGGTGAGACACCCCACAAATAAAACTCAAATACCCATTAAAGAACCCTTGATACATAGAACGGCATAAGTACAGATAAAGAACAGAAACAGAAGTCAACGACAGCTGGAAAAACATATGAAGATGATAAAAATGCTGTATATATGTAAATTACACCACAGATGATATTATTGCAAGAACTACTCAGCATATCAAAACATAGCTAGCCAGTGGCTCTGTGGGGCTGGGAACTCTTCGGCTCAACTGATCTATGAAGCTAAGCAAGGCTGGTCTTGGTCAGTCACTGGATGGGAGACCATACCGCCTGGGCAGGAGTTCAAAGCTTTAGGCTGCAAACCAAGGACAGAAGAAACAACTCGAAATGTCCCTGGACTCTCCTAGATTAGTTTAGTAATCAAATGTGTTGCCTGCAACCGTATTTGTGAGATGCTTCATGTAGCTGTCAAGTTGCACGGAAACTATATTGCATGCAACTCGTTGCATCAAAGTTTCACCATGAAAAAGCACAGTGAGGATCACTGCAGTAACAAAGAAAGGACTCACGCTATTCACGGTGAAATCCGCACAAGAAGCAGGCAAAGCTGGTCTGAATATGACAAATCTGTCTTCTATCACAACCGCTATCGCTTATGACGCTCGTGGATGAACGAAAACGCACACGAATGAGCTGGTTACAGTCAACTGGATGCCTTTCAGAGGCGCATTTACGAAAACAGATGCTGAGCTTTTGGGGAAACACCATCCTGACTCACAGCCGTCAGTGGTGGGACGCGTCCCCCCTCCACACTCCGCACCCTTCGCCAAAGCTTGAGCTGCCAGGCCGCTGTGGTTTATCTGCACACAGCCTCCGCAGCAATCTAAATCACCCTCTGCCTGGTCTTGAGATGAGTAACGGCAGCAGCGTGGCAGGGTCAGTACACTCAGAGAGAAGCATCCATACACAACAACAAAAACAGCGTGCTTCAGACAAAAGAGCAGCACGTTTTTCGGAAGATGTCAGGGAGCAGGAAAGT
The DNA here is from genome assembly GCF_015220715.1 of Pygocentrus nattereri. NCBI lineage: Eukaryota > Metazoa > Chordata > Actinopteri > Characiformes > Serrasalmidae > Pygocentrus > Pygocentrus nattereri. The sequence continues at coordinate 6,907,137 of NC_051238.1, read as the reverse complement.
CCCCAACTCACAGACCTTTCATCAATCTATTATCTATCCACTAATCTAGGTTTCATTCTGGTTTGCAAACCAGTTAAAAGAAGCGCAGAAGTGCAGGGGTGGGCCTTTTTTAGAGATGCAAGATGAGCAAGACGACCACAACGGCAGCTATCTACGGTTACAAATGTCAATCAATAACTTCTAATGATCGTAGACGGCTCATCATGACCTCTTTAAGATTTCTGAACACAAAACCTAACATGCATTTCAGCTCGAAAATGATATCAAAGGTAAAACATCTGCTTTCACAAAATATGCAATGGTCGAGCTGGGCGATTTGGCGATGCAGTATCAAGAGTGCACCACAGGTATCAATAGTATGTCTAGAACAACTTGCTTCTTCAAAAAACAGAATTTGGAGCGACTGAAGACTGTAAACATCAACAATCAATAATGTCACATTATCTAATCAAAACGCCCTGATTACAAGGATTTCACTGGATGCTTACACACTGTACCACCTGTCTCTGATGGATTCTTCACTAAATGCCCATTTTTTTTATTATATGGCCAATTACGACCTACTAAAGGAATATGCCAAAAATTCTAATTTACCCAGTCCTTCATTCACCCCAGAGGTAGCCGATCAGCCAAGGAATATCTGGAGTCCAAACTGTGGTACTTTAGTTTAGAACAAACAAACTCAAACAAACTGCACACAACTCAATAGTCTCCCAAAAAGCTTAAATCGTTTCTGAAAAAATACATCGCCAAAACTGCTCAAAATCGCACGCAAGTCTTCTTCACGGTCACAGAGACTTCTCACAGTCTACAGTGTCAGAAATAAATGTACTCAACTGTCCCTACACTGTTTCTGGTACAGGTACCTTTTTTATCAATGTAAATGTTCCCTCAAAGGTACAACAGTGGGTTTAAGATCCAATTGTGCCCCCTAAAGAAGTTTTTCCAGTAAAAAGTACATTTTTGCACTATTTCATAACCGAATGTTTTAAAACAGATAAATAAATTAAAAAGCCTGGAGGTGAGACGGGGTGTGTGGAGCCAAGACAGCTTAGAAAATATCATTTCAATGGATTATGGTTCAGTTATGTTCCCTGACTAAAGGTACTAAGACCTACCCTTGAGGGTACCACCCCAATGACCCAAAGGGACCTGCCCCAGTGACAGTTCAGTACCTTTTTTCTGAGAGTGTAGGGTGGTACCCTGTTTTTAAACATTAGATCATGAAAAGGTACAAATATGTACTTTATACCTGGAAAAACTTATTTATGGTTCATAATTGGATTAAATCCACTGTTGTACCTTTGGGGGATCATTTACATTGTTTGTACCTTAACGAATGAAAAATGTACCTATACAGAACCTTCATTGGTTCTGTATAGGTACCTCAATGCGACGCTTTCACTGAGCGTGCTGCATCATTCAGCGTTACCATGGCAGCAGCACCGAACAGAAGATAAAGCCTGTAAACAGTGGAAAATCAGCTCATCTCACCTTTTTCACCTTAGTCTAGCTCTAATAATGAAGCTGAGAGCTGGTCAGAGTTAATTCTCAGCGAAGCTCGTTCTGCTCGTTAGTTTGTGCTGATGATGCAGTGGCTCAGTCACGTGACGTTACTGAGTAGGAGGAGCTCATGAGGGTCATTTCAGGTTGCCGGTTCGTTCACATTAATGACCGATTTGAGTCACTTACCTAAACGAGTACGAACCGTCATGTAACAGAAATTAGATCCCAGCAAAAACTTGGATTTGAGCAATGAGGCTTATGATGTGAAAGTAGCCAAAAGGGTCCTCCTCTGCTCGACCGTGGATAATGAACAATAACATGACCAATATGAACCGAGAATTAAAGGTTTTACCATTAATATACTATATTGAATATAAAAGAAACAAAATGAGCCGGTCAGAGCCTGGACAGAAGTATTTAGATTGAGCGATAACTCACAACTAGTGTTAGAGGCCTTTTAGAGTAACAGTGAGACACAGATCTATGAAAATCAGTCACTGTCATCAGTGAAACCAGCGACTGATGTTAGGAGTGTATCACAGTTCAAATTAGTGAAAATAAGGCTCACAATCAGAAATACTGATTCTAGATCTGCACTCCTGCCGCTGAGACGGTTTGCGGATACAGACGTTGTTATCTAAAGTGGCTGCCTGCAGTTTTGTTCAGTTTTATAGCTCACATTAAGTCACACTGAGCTCTAAACCACATCAGCAGGTCTGTACAGCTTCAATGCAGTTTGAGCTGGTTGACAGAGGTTTCGGGGACATATTTTTACAGAAACGGGCCGGGCTATATGGGTGACTATTGAGTTCCATTGTTTCTTAGCAATATTGGCTCTGCCACTGACTAAAGAAGGCGACCAAAATTTGGATCACCTGCATCTGGAGTGAAAACTGGTGTAAATTTGATATTCTTCTATATTATTTCTTTAAATCCACTTAAAACTGTTCTAATAAAATTTATCAACCCCTATTTGTCCTGTAAACTGAATAGGCTTCTAAAGTTACTGTGCCTTTAAGACTGATTTATGCAAATAAATTCTGTTCTGATTGGGTGTCCTACACTGTGTCTCATTTAAAAAGCATTCCAGGCTGAAGCACTCATTATAGCTCCAGTGTGAGTGGGCAGGGCTAAACTGCAGTAGCTGGACAGGGGGTATATGTGAAGGCGTTGGTTTTATTGACAACACAAAAAACTATGATGGCCTGTTTTGCAGTCGTTCCCATATTTGGACAGTAAAAGTTGAGACAATGTTTACATACATCACATTAATTTATTTAGAAAAGGTTCAGTTCAGTGTTCCATGATATGGGCCCTTTAAGTGATGTTTCAGATGTAGTTGGTGTTATAATATGATATACCCATTAAGAAAATACAACCTGTTCGTGTTTTGTGATAATGTCAAATGCAGTTTCTGACAAGCTCCAAGTCGTGCAGCCTTTTACAGAGATCAGCTCATCCAATTAGCGCATCCAAACCCATTTTAATTCCCAGGCACACTGTGTTAAGCTGCTTGAATGATGAGCTTACGTTTTTAATACCTTTCAAAGAGGCGCTACATGCTCAGGTCTTTCACTGAAAAAAGTGATGCGCTCAATTTAATTGGTACAAATACGTACAAGATTACAACTTTATACAGATATGTTATTGTGAGTTTGATCCTAGCAATGCCACAGCCATACATAAGTGGGAGTCCAAGAGGGCATAAATATCCTCTTACACTCTCCGGAGGGGCAGGGTGGTAGGGTGCTATTTTATTTTTTAATAAATAATAATATATATATATATATATATATATATATATATATATATATATATATATATATATAAAGCATACTTTACTTTTAATGTAAGTCAATGGAACCGGAGTGGTATTAATTACAATATAGCATCGATATTTAGATCATGAAAAAAGAGAAAATTCTAGAAAGTGGTCTATAATGCACCATATGCAATAGTTTGAACTCCCCTGCTCAAAATACATGTTTTTTTTGTTGAAAATACACAGGACACACTTCTATGTGTTTAAATGCACAAATACTGTTTATCTGCTGAATTTAACATATTACATTTTTATTATCTGAAACAAAATTAAACATAAAATGTGGTCTGTCTTCTAATGTATGTTTATTCTTATGTTAAATTCAGCAAATAAACTGTAGTAACTGTGCAGCAAAATGTGCAGCTGTGTGTTCTCTGATTTGCTCACTTACGTTTACTTAGAAAAGTTACAAAACATGACATCTGACCAGGGGTGTTCAAGCTTTTGTATGTACACACATATACACACACAAATGTCTTCAAGAACCATGTTTTTGCTCACACTCCTAAGCACTAATACTGATTTAGCAGCATAGACAATGCATCTCCTGCATATTGGCATCTGTGGTCTAAAGTCTGGTTGAACCTCCTCAGCCGCTCCACTCACACAGACCCAGGCCTCCCAGTGTGATCAGACAGCAGCGGCAGCTGACAGCGCTCTACCAGTTCACTCTCACTCCCTCACCGCATCGACTGCTTCTCCACACACACACTCAGAGCGCTGGGTCAAATCAATCCTGCCGCCCGCATGCCTTTCTATATTTCACTACAGCATCACAGCCTCACATTACACTTCCCTAACACAACCAATGCTGTCTCAACTTCTGTGACACAGATACGCACAAAAACACCAACTGCACACAATTCACACGCAGTCATGTGCACAGATTTGAACGCACCTGGTCAAATGACGTTTTATCAACTTTCTAAGTGAAAATAAGTTCATTTTATTCTCTACTCAGAAAACATCCACCGAGTTTAAAACACTGGGAGAAAATAAAACACAAAATCTAAATTCACAGCAACTTTTGCACCAGCCACAATTTTGTTGGATGATTCAATCAAGCGAATAAACAGCAATAGTGCATTAAAATGTGCAGAAGTGTGTTCACTGTAGAGAAGGGGTGTCAATCTCGGCCACTAAAAGTGAGGTGGGCCCGCTGTCCCACAGACTGTTGTCAGGGTAGGAGAGTTGGAGCGCGCAGTGTTGCAGTGCATGCTGGGGACTGTAGTGCAGCGCATTATGAAGTGGGCTAATATTCATATTTCAATATATTATTATAAATATTAATATTAAGCATTACAATACTTCTGCGAGCCGGATAGGATTGTATGGCGGGCCTGATCTGGTGTTTGACACATGAGGTGTGATGCTTAATGTATTTACACTTAGAAAATTGCATGAACAGGAGCGACCAAATGGACAAAAGGGTGCTAGCACAGCTAAAAACAGTAGCAGTTAAAGTGCCTGGGTTTTGTCTGTCCTTTTGTCCGTGATTATAGATAACAGTACAGAATACAGAACAATACAGTGTCAGAAAGCCTGTCTGAGACTACTTTACAACTTGAACCGCAATTATTAGTCTATTAGAGATACTGGACACCTCCAGATCATTTAGGCATGCAGTTAGCGCCATGCTAATTGGTGGGGTACACGCTTTCACTACTTGGTAGCTACATTATCGTCTACATTTAGGCTAAGGCCAAACTATGCGGCTTTATGCAATCAATTGGTTTTTCGTGTCTGGAGTACAGAGAGAGATGGAGAAAAAGAGACAGGATGAGAGTGAGAGAGAGAGAGAGAGAGAGAGAGAGAGAGAGTGAGAGAGAGAGTGAGAGAGAGAAAGAGACTTATTAAGTCCTAACCACTTAAACTGTAGCACTATTATTCAGTAACTACTATGAAGCTAAAGCGTCCAAAAGTTTGTGGACACCTTCTCATCCAGCATTTCATGGGTATTAAAACTGAGTTTATTCGCCTTTTTGCTGCATTAACAGCCTCTACTCTTTACACTAGATGTAGGAACATTGCTGTGAGGACCTGATTGCAACCACAAGAGCATTAGTGAGGTCAGGTGCTGATGCTGGATGATCAGTTCTGGATCACACACTCATCCCAAAAGTATTGGATGGAGCTCCATCACTCCAAAGAACACAGGTCCACTGCTCTAATTCTGGGGGGCTTTATACTCTCTATCCCAAACTTGGCATTGAGCACGGTGACCTCTGGCTAATGTGCAGCTGCTCCAGAATTCCATTCTATTGCTCAGTGTTTTTCTATGGAAATGACACAATATGCAATCGAACGCCTGTCTCAGCAACAGGCGCACCTTAAAGTAGCTGGACTCATTCGTTAGCTGTTCTGTCTAGATACTTCTGGATATCCAGTGTACATGAGTGATGGACTGAAACGTGGACCCACATAGAGACTCAGAGTTCAGATGGCTGGTAGTAAATGAGAGCGGTATGCTGAGTGGGAAATGCAAAGCAGCCACTGCACTTGAGCTCTGACCTGAGCATGCCAGGACAATAACCGTCCATTATGGGGGATTAGAGCGGATAGTCTGGTCATTCTGAGTCTAATCTGTCCCAACCTCCACCCCCCACCACCACTTTCCCTCTGTCATAGACGACAGACGGCATGAGTGCTTCACTACGTCCGGCTTAAGCTCACTTCCTGACTCACATGAGATGGACAGGTCACAAAGGTCATGACACCCAATTTCCAGGTCATGGGGGTTAAATATAGTCCCTTTACATGAACTTGCCTCACTTTTGTCCACCTTAAGAGGCATTTATATAGTCAAATGTTTACATATTTAAATATGTGAAAATGTCATAATTAGGGCTCAACCTATATATCGGTTGGTCAATAATACTGGCCAATATTGACAACTGACAGTTTTATCCATATTGGTGAAACTTTTAAAATATTACTCAATAACTGTCGATAGTAAGAGACTAATAAGTGTCACCAGGATTTTCTTTTGATAATAAGGCAATGAGGGAAGCCAATCAGAGTCGTTCCATGTTTAACTATGGTCAGATCCTGTTTACACAGCAGTCAAATAGCAGTTATCGAGTTATTGGCATTATTTTCGTTGATACAGATAAAACTGCAGGTAGTCAATATCAGCCGATATTATCAGATGACCACTTTATCAGTCAGGTCACATTTTCCCAAGTCCTGATAAAAGAGTAAGTCTGCATTAAAGAAATGATTTAATGTTCTAAATTTAAAAAATTATAACCTGGCAGCCTCACATTCTTAAGTTAAATGAATGTCAATTAGTATTATTTGAGCACAAAACGTACAATTTGAAGTTGAATTAATTCAGAATTTTAATGCAATCCAGTCGCTAATTTCTAAAGTATGTTAAAATATGTTAATGTGTTGTTCGTCTTGCACCAAGATACGCTTGTGATGATTTGAATTTCACTTGATTGCAATTCACATTGCTCACTTTCAGAGGTGGTCATAGATGAATCCAGACCACATTCTACACAAGCGTGAACAGAATGTGTTTTTCATGTCTGCATACACATTTAAGGCTATGCTCACATTACCAGGTTGAAGTGACACAAATCCAATTTTTTGTCCTAATATGACTCAGATCTGCTCTCAGAGCTGTGCGGACTGATCTTCTCAAGTCCGACCTGAGCCACTTTCATATGTGGTCCCAGATTGGATATGTATCCGATTCGTGGCCATGCGGCCTTAATGTGACGCTCAGATCAGAATTCATGTGCTCTTTTTCCACTGTGTGTGAGGCATCATTCAGCATTACCACGGCGGCAGCACCAAACAGGAGTTCAAGCCTGTAAACGGTGGAAAAGGAACACATCTCACCTTTTTCGCCTTCGTCTCGCTCTAATAATGAACAGCTGAGAGCTGATCAGAGTTAATTGCGAAAATAATGCTGTCTTTCCTTTCTCTGTAGCTTAAAACGGCATTGCAAAATGTTTAATACAGCATTAGTTCAGCTTGTATAGACTCTACCTATTTGACCCAGCACACCATGTCTTCACCACCATAGCATCACAATAATTAGATGTTAAAGCCAAGTGTAAACGGGGCCTTAGGGTGTGTTCACAGTGGGCAGGTGTGGTTCGATTATAATGAACCCTGGTGCGATTGTTCTGTTAGCGCAGTTTGTTTAAACTCGGCTGGTGAAATGGAAAAAATAGTATATCACTTAAAGAAACTTTCACAATATATGACACATATCATAATATTTTAACACAGACACAATGCTCTAGAAATTTCATATTTAAGAGCTGCCATCAAAAACTGATGTATTAATAATCCGTGTTGAAATACTGGTTATTATTTATAATTTCACACAGTGTGTTGCACTAAATACAGTTAAACAGAACTAACAGCGAACACTGGTTTGAAATGTGAACACAGAAGTAACCAAAAATGGACTAAACACACCAAACATGTAATAAACTATTCATATCTGTAACGGCCCATTTCTGGTGCGTTTTCTGAAATGAAACGGTATGAAATGGTAATTATGGAAGGGATAGTTTCGTATTTTGTTTTTTTTAGGCTCAGGCACAATCGAAGCATTTTACCATACATTGCCTATAGATATCATCACACACATCAATTATCTTATATATGCACCAAGTTTTCAAAAATAAAAGCAGCAGCGCAATCAAAGCCGCGTGTTTTCACAGTGATTTCACAACTTATTGCTGTGGGAAAATTGTCCCAAGACAAAAAGGCCTATTTAAACCCACAAGCTTAAATTAGCCAGAGCACAGCATGATTCAGAACGTTGGCTGGACATTACAAAAACCTGCCCAATCAGACGCTTTTATCTGTTTACATCTTTTCAATGTCAAATATATCAGTGTGAACACAAAATGTAGCAATGTATCATTTTGTGCTTTGGTCCAGACAGAGGGAACCGAACCACAAATAGAAACACATCCTTAAACGTCCTCTGGACATCGCTGGCGCTGACCACTGCAGAAATCACAGCATTTAGAGGACAAAGCCTTTGTTCTGCCAGTTTGCTTGTCTTATATGATTTTTTATGACATTTGACACTGTATAACAGTGTAATAACAAGTTGAGAACCATGTTTCAGCAGAACGAAGTAAAACAGTGACACTATGTGTTGATGTGCTTTTTACACAGGAACATAAAGTCGGATCTCATCTGGTTGTGCTGGTGATACATTTTAGTGAAAAGTGTAAACGCAGTGCAGCCAATGTGCACGCAGTTACGGCCCCTGTTTATTTGAGCGTAACAACTGAGAACTGACCACTATACCGGTCAGAAATATAGAAAGATATTGTCCACAATTATCAGACTTTTTAACCCCTTAAAAATCAACATTTTCCAGAAATAAAATATAAATATATATATATATATATATATATATATATATATATATATACACACACATACATACACACACATATATATCATATATATATTTTTTATGTTATATTTTTTATGTCAAAATACCTGTCGCCCTTTGTGTCAAAATTTCATGATGAATGGACCAAAAGAAATGACCCAAAATGACTTGGAAAGAATTCTGGTTCCATTGACTTACATTAAATCCGAATCCGAATCAGAATCCTTTATTGACCTCAGAGGGAAATTGCAGTTGTTGCAGTTGCAACCATTTATGTAAAAGAATAAACCCTTTAATAATTTAAAACAAAAGATAAAGTGAAATTTGCGATATGTACACGAGATTTAAGTTCTTATGAATACAGTAAAGTGGCGATGACTGTGATAATAAATATTAAACATCCAGTATAAAGCAGTTCAAATGATTGTACCTCTGAGTTATTGCACACATAATTATTATTAGTACACATATGAACAGTACACTATGTTTTTTCCCTCTCCTGTAAAGTTATATGTATGCATATTAAATGAATATTAAACTCTGGTTTCAATATAAAATAACTAAAGAACCTCATATATAAACAAAATATCTCCAAATACAGCCATTATACTTCATTGTATTCTACCATCATCCACCGCAAAACTATCCGCAGGTCAGAATAATCCCGGCTGCGTCCTATAACGGGGCTTTTCCTTGAAGGCTTATATGTTTCCAATCACGCTGATAGCGCAGATCTACTAAAGCCTGGATATCGGCACAGCTAGTTCAATGTCAATGACATTCTACCTTAATCTCTCCAGGCCTAGCTACACCACAGACTGCTCTGTGAAAGCGGTTGGGGGGGGGGGTTATGTTGTGTGTGTCCAGCTGTTTCACCAGCAAAAGCGTTCCTCCTGCGACGGCATCCGAGGGATTTCCCTCTCTTACCACAACCAGGAACAGGAAACAGGAGGAAAAAAAGGAAGTCGAGAATAAAAGTCTTTGGAGAGGGATTTTTTTTTTGGTTTGAAGTGCACGCTAATGATTCACTGTAACAGAGACAAACCTCTGAAGCTCGGGGCAAAATAAAGACGCATGTACGCAAAAGGACAAAGGACGTTCTCATCAGCGATGCACTAATCTGATATGCTGGATCGATAGGGGCTGTATAAAATGGATCAGCTACCAGCCAGATGTGACAATCCACATTGTTTCTTAGGTTACAATCAGACTGCAGGTAAAAGTGGCCCAAATTCGATTTACTGCCTGAATCTAATTTTGTTGTTTTGGTCATTTATATTATCTTTTTAATGTGACCTATACCTGACAGCAGTCTGACCAGATGATGCTAATGAACTGACCTGCACTCTCATCCAGCAAACGCTGTTTTCCCATCAACGTTAAAGGGTTAACCAACTGGTTCACTGCTAACATCGGCCGGTAATGACGTCCTGCGATTTGCATCAACATTTACCAACTTTTAACCAACTAAAACAGCAGACCTCTCAGCAGCTGCGCCCCAGGGCTTCAATATTTATCCTATTTAAGATTGTGAGAGGTTTTTACTTTAGTCTGATCGCTGAGACCTGAATATCATCTCAGTCAGCAAAGCACTCGTTCACTAACTTAAAATTTTAATTTAAAATATGGACATTAATACACAATTACTGGCCAGTATTACCGACTTCCTCTTGAAATTGGTAGCGTAACATAATCGTATCATAACAGAGGTCTAGCACTGAACTGGGTGGACTGACTTTAGATATCAGAAACAGTATCAGGATACAAACATCCCTAATTTTCCTCAAACCCACAGACGTTCCCCGATCGTGCGTACTGCATGCTACATTTTGGTGTCTGCATAACTGACAGAGTTGTTATTTTTAAAAGCTCTCAGTCAATGCCGGCTGCGAGTCGTGCAGATTTACGATTACGACAGCTGAGAGGAACTCAAATACGGCGGCCTTATTGGGAGATCGTGCTCTACACACTACGCTCTTTGTCTTCCTCGCAAACAAAATTACATGTGATGTTCAGCTTACACATTAAAACTGGAAAAGCGGCCCGAGGCGCAGCATCTGTGATACAGCATTAAGTGCAAAACAATGGAAAAAGAGAGAATCCAGTGCATTCTGAGCCGCATTAATAATGAATGCTGCGAAGCTGAGCGCGGCCCGGCGTAGCATCTGAACAGCTACTTAAAACCTGCTGGGGTACCGAGCAGACAAGAGGCTGAAAACAAGCTCTGAAACAAAAGCCAAACGGAGACGAACGCGATCCTTACACTTTTTACACCTCGCCTAAACTGTTAGTCGAGACGTGTTTAACTGAAGTTGCTTCTTTAGAGTTGCACTGCGGCTCTGAGGCTAACGTAGCCGAAGGAGGCTAATACCCCATGAGCTAGCACTGTGCAAACTGTGAACTGTAAAATGACTCGTCACACTTTTCAAGCAATCTCAAACAGATCTGCCGATGCGGCTACAAAAGAGGACAGAAGTATGTTAGCACAGTGTAAAACAGCAGCAGCCATCCTACAAGCTGAAATGTGCTTACTTTACTTTACCCCTGGTTTAAGATAACAGTGGCATACTGTGCCACTCACATGGAAAGTATGTTACAAATGAACTGCAATAAATTTAAATTGTGTGTGTGAGTGAGTGAGTGTGTGTGTGTGTGTGTGTGTGTGTGTGAGTGAGTGAGTGAGTGGGTGTGTGTGTGTGTGTGTGTGTGTGTGTGTGTGTGAGTGAGTGAGTGAGTGGGTGTGTGTGTGTGTGTGTGTGTGTGTGTGTGTGTGTGTGTGTGTGAGTGAGTGAGTGAGTGAGTGAGTGAGTGAGAGTGTGTGTGTGTGTGTGTGTGTGTGTGAGTGAGTGAGTGAGTGAGAGTGTGTGTGTGTGTGTATGTGTGTGTATGTATATATATATATATATATATATATATATATATATATATATATATCACTGCTGTCTGAAGAAAACCTCGTATCTCCATTTTTGTTGTTTTTCAGTTTTTGACAGTCTAAAAATGCCTGTTGTCCTTTACATTTTGTGTAAATTTCATGATGAATGGACCAAAATAAACTGCCTAAAATAACTTAAAGAAACATCTGGTTCCATTGACTTACGTTAGAAGTACAGTAGGTTTTTTCCTTCTCCTGTAAAGTTACCATTTTGGAGATACAAGGTTTTCCTCAGACAACAGCGATATATATATATATATATATATATATATATATAGAGTAGACTTCAATAAGTTTAGCAGAATTAGGAACAAAACTGTACATGAAACTTTTCATCAAAACCATTGTTGTTATTCTATTTTTATATTCTAAGTGTTCTTAGTTGCATTTTTGGTTTTTGTTCTTAGTTGCATAGAAAACAGTACATTTTCTTCAAAACGTCAGTTCAGCTGCTAATAAATCATTACTCTTAATGTAAATATTTACACATGTATTTACGTATATCGCTCTTCTTTTATGTCGTTTTTTCAGTTTTTTTCCTAATTTGAAAATGCCTGTTGTCCTTCATATTGTGTGTAAACGTCATGATGAATGGACCATAAGAATGTCCCAAAATGGAAAAAATTCTGGTTCCACTGATTTACATTAAAAGTATGTTTTTGTAATGTAATGTTTTTCCTTCTCCTTTAAAGTCACCATTCTGGAGATGCAAAGTTTTGTTCTGACATCAGTGATAATTATTACTGAATCGTTGAATAATTCAGAATACTTACTACATAATTCAAAGTAGATACTGATTTTTAATATCTGTATTCTGAATGTTTGCGCATTTATTTAAGCAATACACATCTGAAGACATATTTATATGAGACTTTCATCTATTCTGAAAATATATTTAAGAAATATATTTCCAATATGCTGTTTCTCCACATGAGCAGAAACGACAAACGAGTCTCGAGGTGCAGTTTGGGCCTCGTTCACCTACACCAACAAAAAGCAGCTCCGTAAACAAACACTTTATCAGGAGCTTTCAGATAAGCTCTCTTTCTTTCCACTCTGGGTCTAAAACCAAGGTCAAGAACGAGCGATCTGCTGCTGCCCTCAGTGCGGTTTCCGAGCAAACGAGAAGCACTAGCAATGTTCCAAATCACTTCCGCGGAGGCTCTCAAGCACTGCTGGCTGAAGAATGGAAGAGGCCTCTCAGTAAAGCAGGTGATTTGACTTAGTCCCAATGAGCGGGGCTAATTAAGCGATGGTGGGGGGGGTCTGAAGCCCAGCGGGGCTGGGGGCCGGAGGCTGGGGGCCGAGGTTGCTCTGAGCTGGCCTACACTCAGACTCTGTCTCTCTCTTGGCTTAATTACATCAGGCTGTAACTGAATTTGGCTGAAGCTCCAGGACCACTGACAGCACGGCTCTAATTCTGGAGAATCCTGGGGAAATGAACTAGGTCTTCCTCCCTCTCTCTCTCACTATCTTTCTCTCCCTCTGTCTCTGCCATGGGAGGCACATCAGAAGAGACCCAATCAAATTAAATCTACTTTCAAATGGGATGAATAATTGATCAGCAGAAAAAGAGGAAGATATGGAGCCTTTCAATTATTTAGTCAGAACCGAATTTCAAGACTTGTTGACTCTCGTTTGGCCCACTTTAGCGCTTCCGCTAGGCTAAAGGTTAAAGCAGGACTCTTTAACAGGCCATGGTCCCTACCTTGTTATCTTCCTCACAAAGGGAATGTGTTATAGGGTTCATCTGTCTGACAGAGACCATGCAGGGAGCCCAGGCCTGTTTTACCCACAGCTTCCGTCTATTAAGCGTTCTTAAATCTGACAGAAGAAGAATAACCTATCGACAAACTCCTCAAGATTAATCCACGGACCGGTACGCTGGAGGCAAAAGCTATTCCCTTTGCTTGTTCGCCGGTTAGAAGCGAGTGTGTGTAGCCCTGCGGAATTTAGGAAAGCTGTGATTTCCATTAGAAACACTGGAACGCTTTCTTGACGAGCACATTCGTTATACCACAGACTGAAAATAGAGATCTTTGAACAAAGCAGAAATTCTGACGTTTGGCAACGAATAAAACTGATTTCAACAGCCAGAAGGGCTCAGTGGCTCACAAGGCCTGGAAACACACAAGCACAAAGATTTCTTCTCTCAATTTTGTTAACAAAGATAAAGCACTTCTTCCAAATACAGCTGAAAACTTCATAATATTGAAGAATTTGTCCAACAGACACGAGAAAACACAACAACGTGGAAAAACTTTAGCCTGTTAGCTTGCGGTCCACAGCACTGTTCGTTTAAAGAAATATACAAGCTTGACATTCATGACACTAAAAATATAAACGTCAGCAAGCTGGCATTTCTGTCATTAGCCCTGAAAAAACAACTTTCCTCAAAAGACACATGAAAACACAAGACACACTACTGGTCAGGAAGACAACGACAGCGCGTTAACATTTTTTCCACTAGTCTCTCCAGATGCATTAAAACCCAGTGAGTACTTAACACTGAAGAACAATCGATCGCTACCGTGTTAGCATTTGTTACCGGTGCCTGTTCTCCCAAACACACAAAAACGAATTCATAACAGTGAAGGATGATTTAATTATGAGACACTAACATTAGCCGTTCTATATTGTTTTCATAGCCCTGAAAAAACACTTTTCCTCCGAAAACAGACGAAAGCACAGCAGCCATAATGACAAATGCCGAAACGTTAGCATGTTAGCATTTTTTCCATTAGCCCTCCCAAACCGTAGTCATCCGAAAAGATGAAAACACTACAGACGTTTTAAAATTCACGAAACGTTAGCACGTTAGCACGTTAGCAGTGCTGAAAAAGCACCGCATCTCCAAACCCACAGCAGCCATGTCGACAAAACGTTAGCATGCTAGCACTTTTTCAGTAGCCCGCGAAATCCTGTTCCTCCAAAAAGAGACGTAACACAGAACGCTAGCATAAACAGGTTTAGGACAAGGGCTGGGTAATATGAGAATATTTACTGTTATTGTGATAAATTACAATAAAATGTGCCACACATGCTCCTTGGAGTATATCGAGGACATCAACAATACTTCAAAAAACAGTCGACAGCTGCATATTTCATTACAAAGAGATCATAATTAGCGCTGTTTAACTGGAATTACTGCACTCAGGATGTAAACCGTAATGTTATTGCACTGTTTTTGGTAGTATTATTCAAATGGTTCGTTTTTCTGGTTCTTTTTTCATGTTGCGGCGCATCTGATGCCAGAAAAAATAGATATTATGACAAATTTTGTATCATGGAAACTTGTCTTCCATACCAGACAGCTCTACTTAGACCTAAAGGTGGCAGGTGGTGTCTAACAAGTGGGCAGTGGTTATGCTACAGTGGTCGGTGAAGGAATCCCTGAGCTGTTCCAGCGTAACGGTCATTGAGACTGCATGAGGTGAACGTCTTTAAGCTAGAACGTCTGAATATGATTCTGAATGCTGGTGCATGAATTCTGAACTGAAAGTGCTTTTCTGTGCATGACAGGACAGGAAACACTTAGCAGCGCGAGAAGCCTCCAACCCCGAAGTGTGTTTTAGCTGATTCGACACTTTCATATGCTTTTTTTTTTCTTTAAGCTATCTGCATTCTTTAATTGTATGCCAATACAAGCCCGTTGCAAAAAAGAGTGGGAAAGTTTGTCCGTGCCATGCATTTAACTGTTAAATAACTAAGTAAAAAGCCAAAGGATGTAAACCTGACATCCCTCACATCTCTCCCCTCGGTTACGGCCAATTACATAACGCGCTAGGCCGCTAATCTTTATAATCCGTGCTCTGCCACAACAGGGCCCCTGCTCAGAGCCCAGCAACAAAGCCTGTTCTTTAGCCTCTCTTCTTCCTCTCTCTGTGAGGCTTCTGAGGCAGGAGGGAGGAGGGGGAAAACGCCCTCCGAACGCTTTGTAGTGGACTTGCTGAGAAGCCGGCAGACTGGTTCACTGCGGATTTGTCTGATGAAAACAGGCAACAATCCTATTTGCTTTGATTTGAAAGGCTCCTGTTAGCCTGGGGTCTTCTCCGGAGTTCTCTATTACTTCACTCAGCCTACACAGCAGTACTTGTGTCTAGCTGTTTTGTGTTGTAGGCCTACATATTTCTTTTTTCTCAGCGATAGATCCAACCGCTTCCCACTCACAGAGGTTTTTCGCCCAAGCACACAGCTGCTCCACCAGTCTCGGCGGGCAAACTCTCAGAGAAATATCCCTCTGTAACCGTATTTTTTTTAATTACTGACCATGCAGTGTGGTCAGGAAGTGAAGATAGTAGCTTGAGACTGTGATAGCAAGCCACTTGAAGCACCAGTCAAAAGTTTGGCCACGTTTGAATGAAAGTGTGCTTTCCATCCCTTTAAAGATGTTTCGGATCGAGTCTTCAACTGATCAAATTTGTCTCTAAGATGAATAAACTAAAATATTTATTACTAGGGTCAGAATAAAACCTTCTATCTTCATTTTTGTCATTTGTTAGTTTTTTTAACCCTTGTGTGGCGTTAATGTATTTGTTACTCAGTGGTCTGCTGGACCCACCACGTTATTGTTTTTTTTAAATCAATACAGCCAAAACAATTTATGTAAAAATATCAAGTGGCCAGTGTAGGTTTCTCCTTTAGCAGCTGTAGCCAATCAGCAGCCTGTCCATTTTGGTCACCCACACACACACATATACAAACACACACACACACACAAACAGCAGGCCATGTAGGAGGAGAACAGAGTAAAGGACACAGCACCTCCACACCCCTGTGGGTTCACCCCAACACCACGTGTGTAATATAAATGTGTAGCGGGTGAAGAGTGTGAAGGCACTGAAAATGTGTTACGAGCAAAGGCGGAGAAATCTGAGGTTGAAAGAATAAATCACGTTTTCTTTTGGTAAACACTGAAAATGGGCACCACAGACCCCAACACCACACAAGGGTTAACATAATTTGAAAACACAAGTTGCCCTTCATGTTGAGTGAAAATATCACAGGGAACGGAACAATAAACGCATCTTTTTACATTTATTTTCATTACAGGTCAAGAACATTTTTCCTTCTTCTGTACAGTAACTATTCTGGAAACACAAGTTTTTGCTCCAACAGCAATGATGTACAGCATCATTGACAAACTGCAACTAAACACATTATTGATGACAAACTGCAACTAAACACATTATTTATTATAAAGTCTCACAAATGTCCTCCATTTAAAATGCATTTTGTTACAGCTATGTGAGTGAACAAGGCAAAGTTTGTACGTATTTATGACTTTCAGTAATTCAATAACATTATTTTTATCACCAGCATCCAGTGAGCACAACAGTGGCTGCATGTTCCAAACAATGAGTGTACATTATATATCATGTATACGGTCAACAGTTCAGCTCCTCTGTGATGGTAGCCTCTCGCTCGCGTTCAGCTTGTGGACTCTTGTTAGTTTTGTTTTCATGTATCCGTATGTCTCCCGTGAGCACTGTCGACTGCAGTCTGCCTAAGCTACCACTGTAAAGGCCAAATAAAAGCTGCATTTGAACGAAAGGGCTGCCATTGCAGATTCTATCACAGCAACTTATTGCTGGACAACTGGGCTTCAGCCTGCATGACTAAAGACATGTCAGAAGAGGAAACTCTGAAAATGCGTTAACAGCATTAAAAATGGGTAATATTATTATTTGGAGTTGGAAAATATCATATTATATCTTTCTATTCACATATCGTCTATGCTGGTGTACCATGATACTGACACACTGTGATGCTGCTTTTGAGATTTACTGATTTTTTTTAGTAATATCTGTGGATGATAGTGAGCGTTATGCCCATGATTAAACAGCAGCGCTGTTGATTTATATCTTCTGTTTTATATGCTGATGACTCATGGTATGTAGGGCTGAACAATTTGGTGCGATTTTTCTGATTTTCTGATTTTTGTATATAACCATTACTCTAAAATAGTATACTTTAATGAGTGGGAGTGTTCAAACATTTGAGTGATTCTGTAGATGAAGGACAGAGCGGATCGCCAGCCGTTCATTACTTTTATGGTGCAGAGGTAACGGCTTGTTAATGGAAATTTAAAGTGTTGTAAACTAAACCGTTGTAAAATGAAACTGCTGTGCATTTTAAATTGTTTGAGGTTCAGGACTGTTTCTTTTGACCATAAAGACCAGAATATCGATCTTTTGTTTGAGGCTAGACCTGTGAATGTAGTCTGCCAGGCCGTCAGTAAGCTGTGATTGTGATGTCATAACATCTGGAGGTTTGGTTGCCTGTAATTGGTCTAACTCATCTCCAGGAAGTTCACAAGCTTTCCTTTCTTAAAACTAAGGACAATGTTTTTGGTAACATAAGCTACATACATTAAAAAAAAAAGAACTGCAACTCTTGCGATTTGAATATTGCGCTCTATTTATAT
Organism: Pygocentrus nattereri; assembly: GCF_015220715.1. Lineage (NCBI taxonomy): Eukaryota > Metazoa > Chordata > Actinopteri > Characiformes > Serrasalmidae > Pygocentrus > Pygocentrus nattereri. The sequence goes on along the minus strand of NC_051238.1, from coordinate 6,889,070 downwards.
ATATATTATCTGTCAATCTTAATGTTATGCAGGACTGGCTGTTAACTGCAGTCTATGTCCTTTACTGGGTGCTTCAGACTGTTTCAAAAGAGCAGCTCAGAATACATAAAACGGTAAACTTAGTTTCATTCTGGAAATGTGATCTCTGTCTGGTTAATGTTTACAGTTCTGTTGCTGCTGATTTTACACGAAGAAAACAGAACAGTTGCTATATCAGGGTTCAAAACCATTTTTAGAAATGTATCTAAAATATATCATATCGAATTTCATCAATATCGCCCAGCACTGCTGGCTCATTAGAAGTTAATCAGCAAAATGTCTATCATCATTAATGCCCTTGAGCCAATGTTTTGAGGAAGGGTGGGTCTACAAACCCCTATTTGGCAGAAGATCAGTATTTCTAATTGAAGGAATGTCATGTATTACTACTCAGTTTTTATATTTTTCTATACAACTACTGTTCTAAAATAGCGAAAACATATCATACGTTTATGCGTCCAAACATTTGAGTTGGTTCTGTAGATGCAGGACAGAGTTGAACGCCATCCGCTCATTAGTTTTTTAGTGGCTTCTGTTTATCTTAAAGGCCGAGCCATATACTCTGGTTAATCATACACAAGCCTCTGAATCACACCTCCGCTCTAGCATGGTGAATCCTAGAGTGGCCTGAAAGGCAGGAAATCTTATGTAACTCCACACACACAAACACACACACACACAAACACACACACACACACACACACACACACACACACACACACAAACCAAACTCATTTTATTCACAGCTTCCTGGCTCGAACAGGCCTTTCAGAAATGTGCTTCAAAGATTCACAGACGCAGCGCAAATATCTAACTCTCGAGCATCAGCGGAGCGTTAAAGATTTCACCACAGATTAGATTGTGAAACTAAATGGCTAAATCAGTGATGGATTAAATTATGAGGCAACAAACAGGCAGCAGTGAAAGGGCTTATTAGAGCAGCAGCAGCGAGCCGAGAAGACTGGCCTAGTTTCACCGCGCATAGCGACGGAGTCAGATTAGGTCACGGCCCAGTGTTGACGTGTCCGTTTCCAGCGCCGCACTGGTTGGCTCTGGCTGTAATTCTTAGAGATCTCTGTCTGGGCCTGTACACACAGACACTCCTCTCTGAGGCCTGTAGCTTCTGCATCTCTCCATGCCCTTCAGCTCCGCCACTGCTGACGTCTGTTGATCTGTGCCAACATGTGCATGTGAGTGCTCTACAGGACGGAAAGCTCAGTGTGTGGAGAGAGCGGAACAGTGGGATGCTCTCAACGTTATGCCATTAAGCCCAAAGCCCATATGAATACAGATACTGCACTCTGTCCCGAGGCTTTTCAGTCTCTGCCGCTGTCATACGGAGACGGGACAGAAAGAAATAGGAGCACAGTGAATAAGAGATGGAGAAAGGGTGAATGAGAGTGGGGGGTGGGGAGAAGGAATGAGTGAACTGTGAAATATGTACGCACAAGATAATCCACTTCAGGATTAGGGAAATTCACAGGAAAACAAACGGAAAAAAGCTCAAATAAGAACCACCTGCAAGACCACCAAAACTGCCCCCATCAGATAAACAGCACTTAAAGCTTTCATCTCTGAGAGAGAGGAGAAAATCAAGCTGCTTCAGATCTGAAAACATCCACAGGTGTTTCTGTCCATCCTTCCACTGTGAGAAGACCACTCAGCGCTGTGGGTCTGAAAGGATGTGTAGCGGTTCAAGAAGAACCTCACTGAGAAAAGGAGACGGACACATCAAACAAAGAAGCTGAACAATGGACTGACCACCTCAGAGTCCAGACCTCAGCACCACTGAATGGGTTTGATTACTTCACAAAATCATCAACCAGCTTCTAAGACTGAACTTTGGAGGCACGTCTGTAGATTCTTTGAGAAGCTGAAAGTGAGTGTCCTGAAAAGAGTGGATGCTGTAATAAAGGTGAGGAGTAGACACATTAAATAACGAAAGATCTGATGTTATTATTATTGGGCTGGTTGATAAATTAACAGCCATTTTGACTGGAAATAAATAAATGGTGGTCAATGACTTTTGCATAATACTTTGGACCCCTTCTTCCCCTTCTTCGGTCTCTCCCCTCCTTCCCCTGCTTCAGACCCCTCCTTTCCGTGCTTCAGACCCCTCCTTTCCATGCTTCAGACCCTTTCTTCCCTACTTCTGAGCTTTTCTTCCCCTGCTTCGGATCCCTCCTTCCCTTGCTTTGGACCTCCTTCTTCACCTGTTTTGGACCCCTTCTTCTCCCTGAGCCAACGTGCTGTTAATTCACAAAGACAGTTAAAGTTTTCTGTGGGCTGGACAGAATTGTGTGACCCTCGGACTGAAATTGAGTCCCACTGCAGCACTGACATTAATGAAACCAACAGAACGCAGAATATTTACCCTGTGCTAAGTGTTTAGTGAGCGAGTTGAAAACTG